>NC_047106.1:38230206-38531168 GCF_902500255.1 Thalassophryne amazonica
GAACACCGACGGGAGCGAGGCGAAGGGCGTGGTCAGGCACAAGCCGTCCCTCTTCCTCCCGGGTCCGAAAGGGAGCCGTCTTCCCCACGCTCCACTACCACAGCGCTCCGTGTGGCTACAGCTCCCCCTGCTGATGATGCTAGGGACACGAGCAGGGACACATTCAGACAGAGGAGGCTGGTCCGCGGGGAGTGCTTTGTCTGCGGCTCGAGTGAGCATCAGCAGAGAGACTGCCTCAAACGGTCAAAACACAAACGCCCGCCCTTAGAGACTGGGCTGAGGGGGGTCAAAACATTCACATGGTCATACACATCTTTCAACATGACTCCCAGTTACAATCGTGAGCGGGGATTTAACCCTTCAAGCCCCAGCACTGGTGGACACGGGGTCAGAAGGGAATCTGCTGGATAGCAGATGGGCAAGGGAGGTAGGGCTCCCTCTGGTGGCGCTTTCTTCGCCAGTGAAGGTGCGAGCACTAGATGGCACTCTTCTCCCTTTTATCACACACAAGACACTACCTGTAACCCTGGTAGTGTCTGGGAATCACCGGGAGGAGATTGAGTTTTTTGTAACTCCTTCTACCTCCCGCGTGATTTTAGGCTTCCCATGGATGATTAAACACAATCCCCGGATTGATTGGCCATCTGGGGTTGTGGCTCAGTGGAGCGAAACCTGCCAGCGGAATTGTTTAGGATCCTCGGTTCCTCCCGGTGTAAATGCTAATGAGGAGGTTAAAGTCCCTCCCAATCTGACGGCGGTGCCGGTTGAGTACCACGATCTTTCTGATGTCTTCAGCAAGGATCTGGCGTTCACCCTTCCCCCGCACCGTCCGTACGATTGTGCCATTGATTTGGTCCCGGGCGTTGAGTTCCCGTCCAGCAGGCTGTACAATCTCTCACGTCCTGAGCGCGAATCAATGGAGACCTACATCCAGGACTCATTAGCTGCCGGGCTGATCCGGAATTCCACCTCCCCAATGGGTGCAGGTTTCTTTTTTGTTGGCAAGAAAGATGGCGGACTCCGTCCATGCATTGATTACAGGGGGCTGAACGACATAACGGTTCGTAATCGATACCCTTTACCCCGTTTGGATTCAGTGTTCACGCCCCTGCATGGAGCCCAAAGTTTCACCAAACTGGACCTTAGGAATGCGTATCACCTGGTTCGGATCCGGAAGGGAGACGAATGGAAGACGGCATTTAACACCCCATTAGGTCATTTTGAGTACCTGGTCATGCCGTTCGGCCTCACTAACGCCCCCACGACATTCCAAGCATTGGTAAACGACGTCTTGCGGGACTTCCTGCACCGATTCATCTTCGTATATCTGGATGACATACTCATCTTTTCCGGACCCTGAGACTCATGTCCAGCATGTACGTCAGGTCCTGCAGCGGTTGTTGGAGAACCGGCTGTTTGTGAAGGGCGAGAAGTGTGAGTTTCACCGCACCTCTTTGTCCTTGGAGCCGGAGTTGACAGCTGTCACTCATCAACTCATGACAGCTGTCACCCATCTCCGCTTCATCAATCCACTCCATAAAAGCCGGACGTCATCTCCACCTCGCTGCCGAGATATCATCTACCTGTGAAGGTAATGTTCTCTGCTGTGTCTGAACGTTGACTTACGTGTGATCTGTTTGCAGCCGTTGTCCTGTGGTGCCCTGTCAGCTGGGTTGGCGGTCAGTGAGAGTGTCGACGTCTTCGCCTCTCACTCCAACCAGATAAGTGGTAACAGGAGCTGCTATCGTGTTCCTATTTCAGAGGTGACCTTCTGACTGTTTTTGTTACTGGGTGTGCACACACCCACATCTCACTGTTTGTGCTCCTCGCCAGCAGTACCAGATCCGACAGTCGGGGACGGTGATCACCTGGGAATTCGGGACTTGGCGGCTCCAGTATTCACCAGGTTCGGTGGCGGTGGAAATCGTGTGGTTCCGGCTCTTCTCAGGACAGATGTCTTCTATCCTCGAGCCTGCCCACACGTCACCTTTGTGTATTGACTGCTGTCAGATTCTGTGATTGTCTGTATAATCGTTGTGCACATTCACAACATTAAATTGTTACCTTTTGGCTCATCTATTGACCGTTCATTTGCGCCCCCTGTTGTGGGTCCGTGTCACTACACTTTCCCCAACATGTCTCTGTACATTGCTGTATTCATCTTTTCTTCAATCCTGTCTAGTCTCCCAGTTCCTGCCACCGAAAAACATCCCCATAGCATGATGCTGTCACCACCATTATTCACTGTAGGGATGGTGCCTGGTTTCCTCCAAACATGATGCCTGGCATTTACATCAAAGAGTTCAATCTTTGTCTCATCAGACCAGAAAAGTTTGTTCCTCATGGTCTGAGAGTCCTTCAGGTGCCTTTTGGCAAACTCCAGGTGGGCTGCCATGTGCCTTTTACTAAGGAGTGACTTTCATCTGGTCACTCTACCATACAGGCCTGATTGGTGGATTGCTGCAGAGATAGTTGTCCTTCTGGAATGTTCTATTTTCTCCACAGAGAAATGCTGTAGCTCTGACAGAGTGACCTCCCTGACTAAGGCCCTTCGCCCCTGATCGTTCAGTTTAGACAGACAGACAGCCAGCTCTGGGATGAGTCCTGGTGGATCCAAACTTCTTCCATTCATGGATGATGGAGGCTACTGTGCTCATTGGAACCTTCAAAGCAGCACAAATGCTTCTGTACCCTTCCATAGATTTGTGCCTTGAGACAATCGTGTCTTGGTGGTCTACAGACAATTCCTTTGACTTCATGCTTGACTTGTGTTCTGACATGCACTGTCAACTGTGGGACCTCATATGTAGGCAGGTGTCTGTCCAAATGTAAACTGAATTTACCCCAGGTGGACTCCAATTAAGCTGTAGAAACATCTCAAGGATGATCAGTGGAAACAGGTTGCACCTGAGCTCAATTCTGAGCTTCATGGCAAAGGTTGTGAATACTTACAACCCCAATTCCAATGAAGTTGGGACGTTGTGGGCAATGTAAATAAAAACAGAATACAATGATTTGCAAATCCTGTTCAACCTATATTCAACTGAATACACCACAAAGACAAGATATTTAATGTTCAAACTGGCAGACATTTTTGTTTTGGTGTAAATATTTGCTCATTTTGAAATGGATGCCTGCAACACGTTTCCAAAAAGCTGGGACAGTGGCAGCAAAAGACTGGGAAAGTTGAATGCTAAAAAAAAAAAAAAAAACCTGTTTGGAAATTTCGCAGGTTTTCAGAGTAATTGGAAACAGGTGAGTGTCATGATTGGGTATAAAAGGAGCATCCTCAAAAGGCTCAGCCATTCACAAGCACAGATGGGGCAAGGATCACCACTTTGTGAACAACTGCGTGAAAAAATAGTCCAACAGTTTAAGAACAATGTTTCTCAGTGTTCAATTGCAAGGACTTTAGGGATTCCATCATCTACATTCCATAATATAATCAGAAGATTCAAAGAATCTGGAGAACTTTCTATACGTAAGCGACAAGGCTGAAAACCAACATTGAATGCCCGTGACCTTCGATCCCTCAGGCGGCACTGCATTAAAAAACCGACATCATTGTGTAAAGGATTTTACCGCGTGGGCTCAGGAACACTTCAGAAAACCATTGTTAGTTAACACAGTTCGTCCAAGACCATCCAGATTGTTACCAGAGCAAAGTTCAAAAGCCAGCATCTGTGATGGTATGGGGGTCTGTTAGTGCCCATGGCATGGGCAACTCACACATCTGTGATGGCACCATCAATGCTGAAAGGTACATCCAGGTTTTGGAGCAACACATGCTGCCATACAAGCAACGTCTTTTTCAGGGACGTTTCTGCTTATTTCAGCAAGACAATGCCAAGCCACATTCTGCATGTGTTACAGCGTGGCTTCATAGTAAAAGAGTGCGGGTACTAGACTGGCCTGCCTGCAGTCCAGACCTGTCACCCATTGAAAATGTGTGGTGCATTATGAAGCGCAAAATATGACAATGGAGAGCCCGGACTGTTGAACAACTGAAGTCGTACATCAAGCAAGAATGGGAAAGAATTCCACCTACAAAGCTTCAACAATTAGTGTCTTCAGTTCCCAAACGCTTATTGAGTGTTGTTAGAAGGAAAGGTGATGTAACACAGTGGTAAACATACCACTGTCCCAGCTTTTTTGAAACATGTTGCAGGCATCCATTTCAAAATGAGCAAATATTTGCACAAAAACAATAAAGTTGATCAGTTTGAACATTAAATATCTTGTCTTTGTGGTGTATTCAACTGAATATAGGTTGAAGAGGATTTGCAAATCATTGTATTCTGTTTTTATTTACATTTTACACAACATCCCAACTTCACTGGACTTGGGGTTGTATGTACATGTGATTTATTTTTTTTTTTAAATATATTTGCAAAAATCTCAAAACACTTCACATTGTCATTATGGGGTATTGTGTCTAGAATTTTGATGGTAAAAAATTAATTTCATCCATTTTGAAATAAGGCTGTAATGTAAAATGTGGAAAAAGTGAAGCACCGTGAATACTTTCTGAATGCACTGTATATTATGCAAGAAAATTCAACAGCAGCAGTTGTTTTCAGTAAAATTTATATTTTGTATTGTATAGGTTATGTGCAAAAATTGTATTTAAAATCAGGAAAATACCATGTACTTTGAAAATGTCTTGGATTATCTTGAGATGACCAAGGCTTTAAGCTCTCAAGGCATTCGAGGCCAAGGCAAAGGCCTGGAAAGAATAAGCCTGGTGGCCAAGGCTGAGCATCAAGGCACTACAACACTACTGCTCCCGACCCCCAATTCAACTTGCTTAAACAATAACAAACATACTACTGCGGGGCTTTGTTGGAGTTATTATATGTACTCTCTGAGATTCAGGTCAGGTCAGGTCTGGATGCATGTACTGGGGCTATTCATTGCCACACCTTCCATATACGAGGTGTGTTAGAAAAGTATCGGACCTTTTTATTTTTTGCAATAACCTTATGGATTTGAATCATGTTTGATTGCATCAGCCAAGCTTGAAACTTCGTGCGCATGAGTGAGTTTTTTCACGCCTGTCAGTTGCGTCATTCGCCTGTGAGCAGGCTTTGAGTGAGCACTGGTCCTCCCCCCTCGTCGGATTTTCATTGTGAGGAAAATGTCTGAATGGCTGGAGCAGCGCTGCATCAAATCTTTCCAGAAACTGTGAGAGACAGCCAGGTGGACACCATTCGGAAAATTCAGATGGCTTTCAGGGATGATTTCATGGGCATCACACAGATTAAGGAGTGTTACAGCTGGTTTAAAGACGGCGCACAATGGCGGAAGGCGCGCCGCGCTCCGAGCGGCGATCGACAGGCTGAAACGACCAGATCATTTCCAAATGGAAAGGCTGTGTTGATCCGGGACGTTGTCTGACTACTAGAGAAATGGCAGAAAAGGTGGACATAGCACTTTCCCGGCACATTCCACTGTTAAAGGAGATTTTGTCATGAAAACAGGAGCGAAGGAATTTGCCACGGAGCCGCTAATGGCGCGGAATGAAAGCACCTCCGTGTTGGTCTCAGAGGACATGTTGTGATATGCTCAGCTCTTCGACAATTTCTCGGATACTCACTCAACTGAAAAGCCACCCAAAACCGTCTGAATCTTTCGAATGGTGGAAGAGCTGGGCATGTCCCGTGAGACTTCCAGCACGGAGGTGCTTTTTGTTCTGCGCCATTAGCGGCTCCGTCCTGACGCGCAAATTCCACTGCACGTCTTTCATTACAAAATCTCCTGTAACAGTGTAATGTGCCGAAAAAGTGCTATGTCCACCTCTCTTGCCATTTCTCTGGTAGTCAGACAATGTCCCGGATCAACACAGCCTTCAGTTTGGAAATGATCTGGTCGTTTCAGCCTGTCGATGGCCGCTCGAAGCGCAGCGCGCCCTCAGCCACTGTGGGCCGTCTTTAATCCGGTTGTAATGCTCCTTAATCTGTGTGATGCCCATAAGATCTTCACCGAAAGCCATCTGAAGTTTCCGAATGGTTTCCACCTGGCTGACTCTCACAGTTTCTGAAAAAAGTTTGATGCAGCAAAGCGGCAGTCGCTCGGCCATTTTCCTGACAATGAAAATCCGCAGAGGGGGCTGGACCACTCCTCTCACAAAGCGTGCTCACAGGCGAATGACGCAACCGACAGGCGTGAAAAAACTCACGCATGCGCACGAAGGTTCAAGTTTGGCTGATGCAATCACACGTGATTCAAATCCATATGGTTATTGCAAAAAACAAAAAGGTCCGATACTTTTCTAACAGACCTCGTATATCCATATATCTGCTGCAGCCAGGTGATACGGGCATTGACTTGGTTTTTTGCAGTTTTGTCTTTAACACTGAGGTACCTTTAGGCTGAATCATGTTCAAGGAAGTGTGCCAAACGGCTATAGCGATGTGGTTTATGTTCCCTCACAATCCAAGTACATCACTGTTTATCTGATACAAAGTCATTCCATCAGTATCCAAGGATTCTCCTGAGAGACACAGTATCAAAGACATACATTCATCACCTTACGTCACTACTGTTTGGTTGCATTGTGCATTCAGTTTCAGGTATTACTTTGCATGCAAGTGCAGTTTTTGTAGTATAACTTTGCAAATTGGAAGGAGGAACTGTGAATTAGCATTCATTTTTATTTCTTTGATTAATTTGTTAATAAAAAAAAAAAAAAAACCTTCACATTGTACATTTGGGGTGACTTAGAGGTGTGACAATCTCTCACAATATATTCACAGAAAAACTCAGGGGGACCAGCACACAGACAGCAGTGTGTGTGTGTGTGTTAAAACAGCTTGATGTTGTAAAACAACTGATAATGTATGCTAATTGATTTTTCTTGATCTCACCCCATTTCAAAGTACTTCTGAGATGTACAGTGCACCTCAGGCAGTGGAATTATTAAAATAATGTGTGGGGAGGGTTGAGCGTTTCAGCATATGTGGATGATTCGTAACGTAAGTTGCAAATGTGACTTTGTGTGAGTGAATTTCTCAAGTAATTTTAATAGGTTTTTGTGATCACTGATTCAGAACTGGAGTTTGTGCATTTCATCAGTTCACTTTTTGTACTCGTGGTTTTAGATCGACACAACGAATACAAAGTTCTCAGTTTGCAGTTATGTAATTGCTCATTTTTTCTATATTTTTTCTCATTTTACTTTCTCTCTCTCTCTCTCTCTCTCTCTCTCTCACACACACACACACACACATATATATATATGTGTGTGTGTGTGTGTTTGTACATACATACATTACATACAGAAAATCTTTTAATTTTGCTATAAATGTTTAATCCTTCTTTAAAAACATTATTTAGCCAGTAGATATGTTACACTTAAAAGAAAATCTCATTAATATTTATTATTTTAGCAAGTCTTTGATGTTTCATTACTTTGATCACTGACTTTCTGTGTCTGGTATATGCTAAGTTTTTATTTTGGTGAATTCAGCTCTGTACTAAAATATATCATGCAGCAGCTGCAACATTAGATTTCATGTAACAGCTAGAACCAAATAACAAATATTCATAGTTAGATGCACCTTAACCCTTTCTGAAAAGCTCCACTGGGACAGTGTTCTTCACAACATGCAGTGAAAGTGACTCCTGTTACATTGTTTGCGAAATATGTATTTGCAACTCATTTACGTGAATCTGTTTAATTAATAGGATCCCCATTAGCTGATGCCAAAACATCAGCTTGTCTTCCTGGCACCCAAACAATAAAGTCAAACATTACAATATCAGCTCATAAAATCTATCTTATTAAATAAAATTTACAAATAAAAAAATAAAGAAAACATCATACAAATTACATACAATTTAATGTATAAATCTCACTTAATCAAATACACTTGACCTATGTAATGTTAATTTAAAACCAGTCTTACTTTTAATGTCACAAATCTCCCCTGGAGGAGTGTTTCAGTATGCAACTGATCTATAAATACTGTCCTCTTCACAAAGTCAGACTTAGGTAAGAGTAACGTAATCCAACCGCTATTTGCCCCTCGACTGTTATATGCATGAATGTTTGAGCAGTAAGTTATGCTATTATAAAGAAATTTAGGAGTCTGAGTGTTAATAATTCTATGAAAATATCTAAGTACATTAGCAGATAGTCTATCCTCAACCCTCAACCAGGAGAGAGAATCATGCATTTCTGCAACACTTATTCTTGGAGAACAACCAAGAACCAATCTTGCAGGCTTGTTTTGGTCCACTTGTTTTTTTTTTTTTAGAAGACTGTTCGATGCAACAGACCAAACAACCAAATAGCAGTCCAAATGACACAAAACCAATGAGCAAACAACTTGACAAAACAACTGTGTTGAGAAATGGTGCGCATTTGTGAGTTATGGCAACAGTTTTGGCAATAACTTTGTTAATGTGATCAGAACATGACAATGTACAATCAAGCCAACGTCCAAGAAGCTTCACAGTTTTTACTTGCTGAATTGTTTGACTATCTATTTATATCTTCAATGCAGGATTATCAGATAATCTGTAGCTACAGCCAAACATTATACACTTTGTTTTTGATATATTAAGGATTAATTTATTTGTTTTGATATTCTAGGTGTTTACTTAAACTGTATTAGTTCATGAAAATTAATTGCAAAACTGGGCAGAGGGGATGAATTAGCTCAGCACATCCTCCACCAAGGTGCATTTGGTACTTCAACTATATTCCAACCCTTTAAGCACATTTGTTTTTGTTTTGGTTGATACACTGGTTAATGCACTGCATTTCTGTAGCACTTTTCCATCTGATGCAGACAGTTAAAGTGTTTTACAATGATGCCTCAACAACACAAAAACACACCTGTCTTTGTGAGCTGCCATGCAGGGTGTTCAACTGCCCACTGGCAGCAACTTGGGGATAAAGGGCATTGCACAGTGGCACTTTAGTGAGTTGCCTGTCTGATGGGGAATCGAACTGACGATCCTCTTGACACAAGCCTGCCTCTCTAACCTCCAGTATTGTAATATAGTGGTTTCATAATTTTAAAAATGCTCTCTCAGAATACTGTAGATCTGCCAAAAAATTTAATGGGATCTTTCTTCAATTTGCCTTGTGGGGGAATGTTTTTACATGTATTATCCCCTGCCAGCCATAAGCCCCAGAAGGGTGATATCAAATTGCACTCCATCTGTGAATGCGTGTGTATGTCACACTGTCTTGTGAATGTGATAACTTGAACAGAATTTGTCTGATTACCACCAAATTTGAAATGCACCTTCTAAACAAGTGTGTTTTGGATGAACTTGAATTTGAGTGTGAAGAGATAACTCAGCTATAACATTCATGCCTCTGAGTTCTTGGCCATCAAAAGCCACCGGGCAGAGGTGTGTAAAACTCTGTCTTCAGAAAGTAAAAGTCCAGTCACATATTTGTTCCATCTTCCTTATAAACCAGCTGATTGTAATTAGTTCAGTTAATTATTGAGATCACCTGTTTTAGGTGCACAGGTAGAAGCAACACATGGGAGGGTTTTTACTTTCAGAAGCTGGAGTTTTACACCTCTGCCACCAGGGATGGGCTTATTAGTGCAGCAGATAACTGAAACAATGACGCAAATGGTGATACAAGCACCAAAGTTGGTACAAATACTCCTTAGACATTACTCTTTTGAAAAAACCGACTGGCCACTTGAGTTTCAATAGGCGGCCAGGTAGGGGTCAATTGAAGAATTACACAGGGGTCAAGATTAAAAATGCTCAAATCATTTTGAAAACTATACAGCATTATTTGTCTGATGATAAAGATTCCAAAAAGGTATAGTTTGGACTATCTATGCCCGAATGATCAGGAGTTATGGGGTAAAAACAGCAAAAATGGTGACAAAGGTTAGTTTCAGTTTGTACAGGAGTCAAAAGTTAAAGTTCCTTCAATTTTGGTAAAAAGTGATGCAAATTATTGGCTGAGCTAATAGGATTAATAAATGGAATAGTTTTGATGTGTTGAATGTTTGGTCTCCAAAGTAAAGGTAAAACAAGGTCAACGTCCATTGGATTCTATGACATGTCATAAGTTACCCTGTAACATGATAACAAAGCATGATACATGGTCCAAACTATTCCTTTTTAAAACCCTGATAACTCAACTAATAATTTGCATCATTTTTTAAGAAAATTGAAGCAACTTTAACTTTTGACTCTTGTACAAACTGACACTGACCGTTGTCACCATTTTTGCTGTTTTTACCCCATAACTCCTGATCATTCGGTCATAGATAGTCCAAACTATACCTTTTTGGAACCTTTACAATCAGACAAATAATGTGGTGTAGTTTTCAAAATGATTTGAGCATTTTTAATTTTGACCCCTGTGTAATTCTTCAATTGACCCCTACCTTGCCGCCTATTGAAAATTCAAGTGGCCAGTCAGTTTTTTCAAAAGAGTAATGTCTAAGGAGTATTTGTGCCAACTTTGGTGCTTGTATCATCATTTGCACAATTTTGCTCTACATATTCTCTTAGCTGCTGCACTGTATGGAGTTATGAGGTTGCTGAATACAGATGGTTGGCAAACCTGGTTGCAGGAGATCAAAGGTCCAAGTCTTTTAGGTCATTTCAGTTCAATTCAATTTATTTATATCGTGCCAAATCGCAGTCACCCCAGGCTTCCCAAGGTCCTTCACATTGGTAAGGCCTTACCAACCCCTCTGAACAAACACATAGGGGACAGTGATAAGGAAAAAGTCCCTCTGGTCTTTTTGAGGAAGAAATCTTAAGCAGACCAGGCTAAGAGGGGTAAACCAATGCTTAGGCCATTCTAACACTAACAGAGAGCATAGAACAAAGTACAAATACACAAAATACAGACAAAAACATAATCAGTATGCAAAACAAAGTCCAGAACAGATCTGATTCTAAAAAGTCCCAATATTAAGTCAATGTTAATTCTTGCAGGTCTGCCTTTGGCCAGTTGTCTTCAGTGCATGAGTGGGCGTCCAGTGGTCCAGCAGGCGGTGACAGAATCCCAGGTCCAGTTTCAGCAACAGCACCTCAGACAGAGAGGAAGAGAGCATAATCAGTTGCCCAGAGCTAACAGCAGGGTCATTCCATCTGAAATCACCCAGTTTTGAAAAAAAATTCCAAGGTCACCCCTCAGCTTTATTCTCACAATTTTATACTTAATCACATTCCAAAGTTAGGGTGAAATACCACATATTAGGTCTGTATCTTGAATACTTTTGAAGTTACAGCCTTTGGAAATTTTTGTGAATTTTTCACATATCATGAAAACAGTGTTTTCTACCAACTGTGCATGTTAATAATGAGCTCCTTATATGCCTCACAGCTTTGAAACTGCTCATGCCAGGCTAACTTTTGGTGTAGAGTTGGGAAATCGTGGCAGTTTTGGTGTATCTAGTGTGATCTGCTTTCCACAAAGGCCTCAAAATGGTAGAAAACCCGAAATTGTACATGTCATTCGTATCTTTTTTCCCATGATGCACTGTTTCTTTCTCTTTTTGCTCTGTATGCACCACTCTGCATTTAATCATTAGTGATCGATCTCTGCTGCCCTCCACAGCATGTCTTTTTCCTGGTTCTCTCCCTCAGCCCCAACCAGTTCCAGCAGAAGACTGCCCCTCCCTGAGCCTGGTTCTGCTGGAGGTTTCTTCCTGTTAAAAGGGAGTTTTTCCTTCCCACTGTAGCCAAGTGCTTGCTCACAGGGGGTCGTTTTGACCGTTGGGGTTTTACATAATTATTGTATGGCCTTGCCTTACAATATAAAGCGCCTTGGGGCAACTGTTTGTTGTGATTTGGCGCTATATAAAAAAATTGATTGATTGATTGATTGATCTTTGATTAGTTCAAAATCAAAGAAATACACCAGCTATGGCTATAGAACTTTTTGTATGATGGTTTGTGATAGAATGAAACATATCTACATATTTAAATGATATAACAGGTTGTTTTAACAAAATTTATAGTTGTTGAAAAAAATGCTAATTTTGAAAAAGTGTCAAAATATGCCAATTTTCGTCACCCCAGATGCCAGTGTGGACAGTTGACTATCATAATTCATATTTTTACATATCTCAAGATGATATGCAATATACAGAGCTAATATTTTGGCATTTCACCATAACTTTGTAATAGGAATAACATATCAAACTGACAGAACAGAACTGAGGGATGACCTGGGAGCCTCTGGGTGAATTGAGATGGAATGACCCAGTAATGAAAGCAATAGATCCCAGCAGCAAACCAACAGAGAAGATGTGACAAATGTGTTTGCCAGCAGCTAGCCCTTCACTAACAGACCCAGAATTCAGATATAATGAGGATAAGACCTGCTCCATTGTTAATGACACAATTTAAATGACGAGTAAAATTGGTTTTATACTATGCCTATGTATGCCAGCCATATGAAAGGGAAAACATGAGACTTTAAGCTAGACATGAATCACTGCAGAGAGTCAGGCAGTTTTATCTCAGCAGGCAGATTGACTCACAGAATAGGCGCATGATGAGAGAAAGCTCGGCGGCCTCCTGACTTCTTTGTAACCTTAGGGACACTTGGTAATCCTGCATGCTGAGAATGCAGAACATGGGCTGGTACGTAAGGTTTAATTAGGTCGATCAGGGAGGGAGGCGGTACTCCGTGAAGGATTTTGTAAGTTAGTAACAAAACCTTAAAATAAGACCTTGCAGAGACAGGAAGCCAATGAAGGGAAGCCAACATCGGGGCAGTGTTGTCAAACTTTTTGCTTCTAGTCAAAGTTCTAGCAGCAGCATTTTGAACCAGTTGGAGACCCCTAATACTGGGCTGCAGTAAAGCAGAGAATAGGGCATTGCAGTAAATCAATCTAGAAGAGACAAAGGCATGGATCAGAGTGTCTGCATCAGCCATAGATATGCCAGGACTAATCCAGGCAATATTACAGAGGTGGAAGAAAGCAGTCCTCATGAGTTCTCTAATGTGTAGGTCAAAGGACAGTGTGGGATAGAAGATCCTGGTGCTTCCTGTCTTACTGTATGGTTGTGAGACTTGAACCCTAACCAGTCACCTAAGGTGAGGATTAAATGTCTTTGGCATTCAGTCTCATCGGAGAATTCTCGGCTATCTGCTACTGCTGTCAGTGGATCAGCGACTTAGAGAGACTCAAATGAGGAACATCAGTTGAATTTTGAGACAACATCAGCTCCAACATTTTGGCCACGTGGTGTGTTTGTGCATGATCCAGCACACGGGTATCTCACTGTTGAGGACCCCAGCAACTGGAAAAGATATAAGGGGACACCCATGTTTCACTTAGCTGAGGCGGATAGATGGCTATTTTCAAGAATGTAGGTGGTTGCTACTCGGGGTTCAGGCCGTTCCGTTGCGTGGTAGATGTGGTGCCAAGTGGCTTATGCATATGCTCCCAGACTTGACAAACAGACTCCATAAATATTGTTGGAGGTATTAAAAGAATGAAAAATATGTGATGGATTCAATGATCAGAAACAACAGAACAAAGAGTTGCTTTGTAATGTCTCTAGACTAGCAGTCCTGACTTCCATCCACAAGTTTGATTTCAGTTTTAGAAAGGGGTGGAAATAAAGAGCACGTGCACGCACGCACACACACACACGTACATATTATAAACATGTATCACTCTGATCTTTTTTACAGTCATGAAATAATACATGTGGATTCACCATTCGGAATGACTCTATTCCGGTTTGAGCCCTTGATGTAAACGTGTCCACTCATAGGCAGAGTGACTCATTTAAAAAGTTCAGTTTTGTGTCACTGAGTTTGTGATGTGTGTTTTGTCTCTCTCTTCCTCACAGGAGTACCATTCTGTGAGCTGCGGGAACACTTTGGAGAGGAGTTCTTTAACGTCTGCTTTGAAGAAAACGTGCGTGTCCTCCGGGCTGTGGGCAGCAATCTCCAGGACTTCTTCAATGGCTTTGATGCCATTTTGGAGCACATTCGCACCTCTACCGGACGTCGCGCCTCTTCTGAAAGTCCTTCCTTTCAGTGCAAGGATCCCCATGAACAGGAGACAGGGAAACGGAAGTTAGACAAAGCGGGAGAGGTGGGAGAAAGAGATGGAAGAGGGACGGTGTTGCTTCTTCATTGCTTCAACCCAGCTCCTGTTGTTGGATTGGTCATGCCGGGACTAATCACAGCTGTTGCCAGGCAGATTTTTCGTTCAGAAGTTGAGGTGGAAGAGGTGCCACCTCTGACTCCGTTATTTCCCAGTGACGATACCGAACACACAGACGATGACTCCTCAACTCCCACTCCGACTGCATCCCCAGCTACTTCCCCGTCCTCTTCACCTTCACCTCCGTCTTCTTTCCCAACATCTGCTCCCACAGTTTGCCTGTCGTTCCAAATCCAAGAGATATCTCCTTCTTCTCTTTCTTCTCTCTCCAATGCCTCTTCAGTGAGCTCCACTCGAGCTCCTCTTTCACTCTCCACAAACCCCAGTGACCTGTGCATTGGGCTGGCCACATTTTGTCGCGCCTTCCCATTCCACCTTGTCCTAGGGCCTCGCATGGAGCTTCTGCAGCTTGGAGAAGGCTTGAGGAAGCAGGCTCGCATTGAGTCTCATCGGGGTCTCTCATTTAAGGACTGCTTTGAGATCATCTCACCCAGGATGGAGCCTTCATTTCAAGGCATCCTGTTGAGGCTTGCATCTCCATTTACAATCCGGACCAGGCCGGACTCTGCACAGGCTGGTGCAAAGGAGAAGGTAAATACACATGTCCTACTACAAAGCTGTGGCTCCAGTCCAGTGGTGGGCACAGCTTGCCTGAAAGTGAGCTTCCATAACCTGCTAATCCATAAACACCTTGGTTCCATGTAGCATATGGACTGTCTCTTAAAATACGTGACACGCCATCTAATGGTCAACATAGACAAATGCATTTCAATACAGAGACCACAGCAGCCAGGGTGGGCTGTTTAACCTGTTTTACATCATCCATTTTTGTGGAATAAGCTCACAGAACACTATGGAGGCTAAACAAGAGCCAGCAAGTTTGTCTCTTGCCATGACAAAAAGTAGGTAATATTGACAATATGTTACAGTCACTAAATTATTAGTTACTGAAATGAAGGAGCAAGCTTGTTAGCTTTTGCAATCATTATCAGCTTTTCAGAGCTCGCTTCCTGGCACACAATGCACAGTCTCTCCAAAATCAACATCAAAACTATCCAGTGGCTTTGCCCTTCTGTAGATGCCCAGCAGTTTTCCCACAATGCACTCCGATTTATCCGGTAAAGACAAGAGCAATGGCAAGAACACAAGCTTCACGTTTTTTGACTCACCCAAATTAACTGGTCTGAAAAGAAGGAAAGTGGGTCATACAGGTTGTTTTTGTGATGCTCCTTGTACAGCAACTGATCTGGGAAGGATAAGGTGCTTGGAATCAAGAGCTCATACTACACATTCCACACAAAGAACAATATGCAGAGCAAACCAAGATGTTTTCCCCACAAATCTTGGATGAAACTGTGCACTCAAGATGTTCCGATATTTAAAAATGTGAATCCACTGGATAGTTTTTTCAATACACTAGAGTCAAATTCTGGACCAGAAAAAATAAACAAGCAGAACCGAGACTGCCATAGTAGCAAACGGTTAAAGGGCTGTACCTACTTACACATTCACGATGTGGAACTGAGGCATATAACTGTAAAATATAAAAGCTATCACTTTATTTTATGCATTTAGATTTGGCTTGTTTTTTTTTTTTTTTTTTCTAAAACCTTGAAAAATAGACCTAAAGAATGGAAACTGTGATATATTTTAGCGTAAACATAGACGTTCCCAAAAACCTTTAGCATACCAAGATCAGATGGTGATCAAGATCTACATCAACAATTCAACGAACAAATGAAATTAAACAGTAGTTTCCATTCAACATACATTATATTCACAGCCAAGAAAGTATTAAACAAATAAGAAATATTAAGAAATACAAATGTAAAATAATTTTAATAATTTAATTTCCTCAAGGTGACGCTTGTTGCCTTTGCGCAACGTGTCAATTTCACTTACTGGATTAGCATGTAAACTCCAACAGGAGGAAATATGTATGGTTTTAGGGTTTACAAAGGTTTTCTGCCTTGTAAACATGATTTAAAAATGTTAACTGAGTTAAGGGAACTAAATTTCATAGAAGCTAACTGGTTTGCTAATGCTTTTCAAAGTTAGCTAAAAAGCTGATCTGCAAACAAAAAGTTAGCTTCTCCAAACGGAACTGTGCCACCACTGCGCAAATCCGACATTTTACAGTATCCCAAACAATTATTGCTGCCATACATCCAAATCCGGAAATGAAATTATTTTTACCCGTGGGCAAAACATGGCCATCGTGTATTGCGAAGATTTTGCCCCTGTCCGTCCATCTGTCCGTCCATCTGTCCATCCGTCCATCGGTCTGTGTTCAGCATACGAGGTCTGTTAGAAAAGTATCCGACCTTTTTATTTTTTCAAAAACCTGATTGATTTGAATCACGTGTGCTTGCATGAGCCAACCTTGAACCTTCGTGCGCATGCAGAATTTTTTTCACGCCTGTCGGTTCCGTCATTTGCTTGTAAGCAGCCTTTGTGTGACGATGGGTGTAGTCTCTTGTCGTTTTTTCTTTGCAAGGAAATGGCAGAATGACTGGAGCAGCGCGACTGCATCAAATTTTGCCAGAAACTGGGCGACAGCCAGGTGGAAACCATTCGGATTATTCAGACGGCTTTCGGTGACGATCCTCTGGGCATCACACAGATTAAGGAGCGGCACAACTGGTTTAAAGATGGCCGCACAACGGTGGAGAGCGCGCCGCGCTCCGATCGGCATCAACACGCTGAAACGACCGGATCATTTCCAAAGTGAACTCTGTGATGATATGGGACCGTCGTGTGATTATCCGTGAAATTGCGGAAGAGGTGGACATCAGCACTTTTTTTGGCACATTCCACTGTGACAGAAGATTTTGCCATTAAAAGAGTGGTGGCGAAATTCATCGGCACAAAGCTGATGGCGCAGCAACAGCACCTCCGTGATGAAGTCTCACAGGACATGTTGTGACATGCCCAGCTCGTCAACCATTCGGAAGATTCAGATGGCTTTTGGAGGCTTTTCAGTCGTGTGACTATCCGAGAAATTGTGGACAAGCTGGACATGTCAGGGCATGTTACAACATGTCCTGTGAGGCTTCATCATGGAGGCGCTGTTGCTGCACCATCAGCTTTGTGCCGATGAATTTCGCTGCCACACTTTTCATGGCAAAATGTTCTGTCACATTGGAATGTGCCGAAAAAGTGCTGATGTCCACCTCTTCCGCAATTTCTCGGATAATCACACGGGTATTTTAGCTTTGGGTTATATTTGAAATATAAAATCCATTTCTGATTGTTGGGGTTATTAGCAGGGTGGGTCATCAAATAATGTCTCTTGGAAAGCATCACTCCTTGACACATTGAGAATAGGACAATACTGTGAGTCAGCTTTGACTTGGGTTCCAGTTTGCCAGAAACAATCATTCTCAGTGGTATGCTGTATCCATTTCTATTATTGACTGACTGATCTCCACAGGCTGTCAGTGACAACACAAAACACCCTGATGTGAAATGAAACAGACAGACTGATCAGTTCAACTGCAGTTCAGCATGTGTGAGTTAGTGAGACGTGTCCTCTAAGCTTAACTCACACTAATAAAATTAGATTTAGGGGAGAAAATGTGGAGTTTCCTTACCACTGTCGCCTGTGTGTTTGCTCTAGGGGTTGGTAAGGCTAGACCTTACTTGTATGAAGCGCCTTGAGGCAACTTTGTTGTGATTTGGCACTATATAAATGAAATAAATTGAATTGCATGAATTGGATTTATTGGTCTGAAAAGGACATTCTTTAGGGAGTCAGTGAAGGCTATGTGCAAAGGATAAAAAAAGAAATCTAAAATGGTAAAATATCATAACTTATTAAAACATAACTGACAAACCCACATGGCACCAGAAGCATAAAAAGTATTCAATTTAAATCACAACAAAGTTGCCTCAAGGCGATTCACACAAGTAAGGTCTAACCTTACCAAACCCCAGAGCAAGCACACAGGCAACAGTGGTAAGAAAAAACTCCCTGGAAAGGACTTTTTTTTTTACACTTTTATGCTACGTCTTTGGAAATGTGACTTTTCAGCACAAATTTTCTCCCCTAAATCTAATTTTATGAGTGTGAGTTAAGCTTAGAGGACACGCCTCACTAACTCACACATGCTGAACTGCAGGTGAAATGATCAGTCTCTCTGTTTCATTTCACAGCAGGGTGTTTGGTGTTGTCACTGACAGCCTGTGGAGATCAGTCAGTCAATAATAGAAATGGATACAGAAGAAACCTCAAGCAGACCAGACTCAAAGGGGTGGCCCTCTGCTTGGGCCATGCTACCAACACAAATTACAAAACAATTCACAAGATGAATATACAGGAAATGTTGCTGGTGCACAGGACAGGAGAGTTTCCGGAACAGATACCACACCCACCTCTGGATGGAGCCGCACTTCAAACAGAGAGAAAAGAAAAAAACAGAATCAGGCATCAGAAGGACAACAAATACAGTGTAATTTGTCAGCATTAAGAAACAAGAAAGACAAAAGAAATACTAAGGTGATATATAAAGGGAGAAAAGCAGGGGGCCTAAGATGGACACCTGTGGAACCCCAAATTTCATGTCACTAAGGTTAGAGGTTGTGTTATTGTACAAAACACAGTGAGAATGACTGGTCAAGTATGACATCAACCATGCAAGGGCACTCCCAGTTATCCCAAAATGATTCTCCAGCCTATCGAGTAGAATATGATGATCCACGATATCAAATGCAGCACTGAGATCTTACAGCACCAGAACCTTAGTGGTGTCCGAATCCATTGCAAGCAGAAGATCATTCACCACTTTAGTGAGAGCCGTCTCTGTGGAACGATATTTTCTAAAAGCAGACTGCAGTAGCTCAAAGAGATTATTCTCAGTAAGACAGTCCATGAGCTGCCGTGAAACCACTTTTTCCAGAATTTTAGAGCAAAATGATAGATGTGATATCGACCTATAATTTTTCAATACACTATGGTCAAGATTAGATTTCTTAAGTAATGGGCTAATCACTGTAGATTTGAAACATTTAGGAACAGATCCAGAAGTTAATGAGAGATTAATAATTTCCAGCATAGTCGGCCCAAGAGTGGGCCACAGGTCCTTAAACGATTTTGTTGGTATAGGATCAAATAAGCAGGTTGTGCTTTTTGTAGACGTTATGAGTTTTGTCAACACGCCTAGGAAGATATTATCAAATTCTGTAAATCTAGGTAATACCTCAATAATGGCACTGACCTCATTAGCAGGCTGTAATTGCTGCCAAATGTAATGTAATTGCAGAGATGTTCAATCAAATTCAGGTCTGGGCTCTGGCTGGGCCACTCAAGGACATTCACAGAGTTGTCATGAAGCCACTCCTTTGATATCTTGGCTGTGTGCTTACGGTCAGTGTACTGCTGAAAGATGAACCGTTGCCTCATTCTCAGGTCAAGAGTGCTCTGGAGCAGGTTGTCTTCCAGGATGTCTCTGTACAGTGGCTTAGTGGTTAGCACTGTTGCCTCACAGCATGAAGGTCATGTGTTCGATTCCTACCTGTGGCCTATCTGTGTGGAGTTTGCATGTTCTTCCTGTGCTTGCGTGGGTTTCTTCCAGGTGCTCCTTTTCCTCCCACATTTAAAGACATACGGGTTAGGTGAATTGGAAACTGTATCCAGGTCTCCCCTGCAAACTAGATCTATGGGACTAACCTGGTTAAATAAAGGTTAAATACACTGGTGCATTCATCTTTCCCTCACTTCTGACTAGTCTCCCAGTTCCTGCTACTGAAAAACATCCCCATAACATGATGCTGCCACCACCATGCTTCACTGTAGGGATGGTGCCTGTTTTTTTTTCCAAACATGACACTTGGCATTCACACTAAAGAGTTCAATCTTTGTCTCATCAGACCAGAGAATTTTGTTTTTCTCATGGTCTGAGAGTCCTATGGATGATGGAGGCCACTGTGCTGATTGGGACCTTCCAAGCAGCAGAAATGTTTCTGTACCCTTCCCCAGATTTGTGCCTCGAGACAATCCTGTCTCAGAGCTCTGCAGACAATTCCTTTGACTTCATCCTTTGTTTGTGCTCTGACATGCACTGTGTTCCAAATCATGTCCAATCATCTGAATTTATCTCAAGGATCTCAAGGATGATCAGTGGAAGCAGGATGCACCTGAGCTCAATTTTGAGCTTCATGGCAAAAGCTGTGGTATGTACATGTGATTTCCTAGCTTTTTTATTTTTAATAAATTTGCAAAAATCTAAAACAAACAAACAAACAAAAAAACAAACAAACAAAAAAACAAAACAAAAACAAAAACAAACAAAAAAAACAAAACAACCCTGACATTATGGGGTATTGTGTGTAGAATTTTGAGGAAAAAAAATGATCCATCATCCATTTTGGAATAGGGCTGTACCATACAAAATGTGGATAAAGTGAAGTTCTGTGAATACTTTCTGGATGTATTGTACACTCAGTTACAATGTCCAGTTCAAATTTGATGACAATGAGATATTTTTGTTGAAGTTATCATGTACATAATAAAGCAACATATGCATGGATGCACACATTCACCACTGGGATTGCAATTCTGTATTGCGGGTGTTAATACATGTAAGTAAAATTGGCACAATATTTGTACAATTGTTTAACAGTACATTTGGGCACTTGGGAGTTATTAAGACAGGTTTTGTGGGCATGAATTGTAAATGGGCTACGTTTTTATTGCAATCTTCCATCTAAATCAGATAGTCAAAGTCTGTCTCTGGACTGACTCTGGGGAACATTCCAGTGACTGCAGGGAAGGTATTGTTGACAGCTTGGACAGACCACAAGCCAGGATGCTTTCTGGGCCGCATAAGGCCACCAGGCCAATTATAATGTCGAGCAGTGTCTGAGGCGGTATCTCTCTAGATTACCTAGGTTTGCTTTCCAGTAACTATGTGCCTTTTCAACTTAGTGAGGCTGCCCCATGTGCCTGCACCCTTGTAACACATAAGGACCCCCAAAGGTGGTGCAGGGCTGCTATCATTGGTTGCTGAGTTGAGATGGTACTACCCTGGGGTGATTGCACTGCAAGGTGTATTTCACAAGTGGGTGCAATATTTGTACAGTTGTTTAACAGTACATTTTGGGTAATTGGGAAGTTGGGGGTTATTAAGATTCAGTTATTTGGGTATAAATGGTAAACTGCATTTCTATTGCATTTTTACATTTTAAATCAGATTCTCAAAGTGCTTTAAAATAATGCTTCACATTCACACACACGCGGCAAAAACAAATAGTAATGAATAAACTGTAATAAATACATATGTTACTTTAATATACTCATATAAAATAGTGTTCTGCATTAATATTTTGTACTACAAAAGTTGCAGATCTGTTCTGCTTTTTCCTGAGAGTGCAGACACTTTAAAACCATAGCTGTCACTGATTTTGAGGCAGCTCTCAGCCATTAGTTGAAAATTTCTCACAGCTGTTGAAAGATTTGAAGAGTTCTGTTTGCATGACATTTGTTCTTTGTGTTTCTTCTCTTACGTCTTGTGTTGTGCTTCATCCCATCTAGCTGGGGGCTAAGTCTGTGAACGCACCAGATAAAGTAGGATGAAAATGTCTTTGATCCCTGCGGGGAAATAAGGCCACTGTAGAGTCAAACACACATAGTCACCTTGTATACATGCAAAGCTGTCAAACCATCATGCTCAAATAAATGTAATATAAGATTGTATTTGCAGAGAATTGTAGGCAATTTGTTTTGGTGCAGGATGTTTGTAGTGTTTGCTGCATCCAGAGATCATGTCACATAAATATGCAAAACTGGCTTTTATTGTTGTTCTTCCATTCCCCCCCCCCCCGCGCGCGTCCCCGTCCCCCCGCCCCACATTCCTAATAGACCGGGAGCTGTGGGGGTGAACCTGGTTTTGCTGGATAAAGTTTTTTCTCTGCTGTTTCTTATAGCCTTGGGATAGGTAAACAAGAATCAAGAAGGTGCCCGGTGATATCCCTTGGGCAACTCCAGATATGAATCCATTTGATAATAACCTGCCCAAAGCATGAAAAATTGATATGTCTTCAGATAGCTTGGTGCAAACACTTATGAAATACATCCAGTATGCTTTCTGGGCCACATAAGGCCACCAGGGCAATTATAATGTCGAGCAGTGTCTGAGGCGGTATCTCTCTAGATTACCTAGGTTTGCGTTCCAGTAACTATGTTCCTTTTCAACTTAGTGAGGATGCCCCGTTTGCCTGCACCCTTGTAACACATAAGGACCCCCAAGGGACCCTGGTTTCAACCTTCTCTACTATCCAGTATGCTGTTTCTCACAGCCTTGGGCTAGTTTAAACAGAATCCATAGTGTACCTGGTGATATCCCTCCGGTATATGCTCAAGGTCTGTCATCTGGGCAGCCTCCAAAATACAACAAGGACTTTATAAATGATTATTCAAACTTCCTTGCAGGACTGTTGCCCGACTATGATCGTCTTCTTCTTGTTGGCGATTTTAATATCCATGTCTGCTGCCCTGACAAGCCCATGGTGGAGGATTTTTTAAACTTAGTGGACTCTTTTAATTTGAAGCAGTGGGTGTCTGGCCCCACACACCAACATGGACATACATTAGACTTGTTTTTTTCCCCATGGTCTGCTTGTGTCAAACTTAGAAATCGGTGACTTTGTTTTTTCTGATCATGCACCAGTCTTTTTTAGTGTTGAACTCTCTTGTGTACCTGAGAAGTGCTGCGCATCTGTCAGACTCCATCAGGCTATTGACCCCCTCACTGCCGAACGTTTTTCTGCTGCCTTCTCTGCTGCCTGTGTGCTCCCCGTTTCACCCGCGGCTTATACGGAGGAGCTGTGTTGTCGGTTTAACTCCTCCTGCCTTTCTATAATGGACTTTGTGGCTCCTCTAAAACCCAGGCGGTCTAAGTCTAGATCTGAACCCTGGCTTAATGAGAGAACCTGTGCTGCCAGACTGGAATGTCACAGAGCTGAACGCAGGTGGAAGGACAAGCTGCAGGTTTCATTTCTAATTTTAAAGAACCATTGGGGCTACTATCAAAGCACTGTCAAAGAGTCCAAAAGAGAGTATAGCCGTGGTCACAACCCACCGTACTTGCATGTGCGTGCAGTCTACTTGCAAAAACGTGGGCTAAATTTGGAGATCCGTACGTCGTAAGTACTGCCTCAGTACGAATTTAGGAGCACACAGACACACGCAGACACGCCATAGAGGTTTTAGTGCATGCAGAACTTTCGCTGCGGTCAGGCTGCGGATTCACCAGCAGTACAGATGACGCACGTTGTGAGTACTGCCTCAGTACGGATTCAAAGCAGCACATTTTCATTCAGGTACTATTGAATTAACCAAATCCATACGTAGGCAGTACGGATTACGGCACTCACCACATACTATGGAGGCCGACAGACTTGCATGCACAACGCAGCTTCTCACTTGAACTTGGACTCCAAACGTCAGCAACGCACACTCCACAGCTTCAGTCTGTTAACTAGCTGTAACTTTTTGAGGCAGGTAAACACTCGTACAACTGACCGCTGCAGGCTGGACATGCTCACGCATCGCCGACGCCGAAAAACACCTGCCGCTCCAGTCCCGCTCATAAAAAAGAAAAGCGACCCCATACACACACACACTGCTTTATTGTCAACTCTCTTTATCATTACACTCCTAGAGACGTGCGTTGAACGTACTCCCTCCCTACTCTTGCTACTGCCTCCGTACGTTTTCACAAAAACGTAGTGGCCGTGGCATCCGCAGAAAACGTACGGCGAAAAAAAAAACGCACGGTGGGTTGTGACCGGGGCTTATTTGTCACACATTGTAACGGAAAACTACAAGAACCCCCGTGTATTGTTCAGAACAATTGACTCTGTCCTGAATGTACCACAGCCTGTATGTCTGGAAACATCCACTGACTTATGTAACAGTTTTCTACATTTTTTTATTGACAAGTTTGCTTCTGCAAGAGCTCTCAATTCTCCACCCACCTTTGACCCCTCTGCCTCTACCCCCCCCCCCCCCCCCGCTTTTTTAATGAACTTTTTCCCACCTTAGGGCAGTCTGTTCTGACCTTTATAAACAGCAGCCTATCCTCCGGTGTTGTCCCTGTTTATTTTTAAACACGCAGTCGTTCAGCCTTTGTTGAAGAAGCCTGGCCTCGACAACACTGAACTATCAAACTTCAGGCCTATCTCCAAGTTGACATTTGCCTCCAAGATCCTGGAGAAAATTGTCTATGCACAACTTTTAACTTACCTTGATGACCATAACATTTCAGAGGTTTTTCAGTCTGGTTTTAAAATGTTGCATAGCACAGAAACTGCCCTTTTAAAGGTTTTTAATGACATTTTAATGGCAAATGATAGCGGCAACCATGTCATTCTTGTTCTGCTTGACCTGACTGCTGCTTTTGATACAATTGACCACAACACACTGATAAATCGTTTGCAGTAGCTTGTGGGCATTGGTGGTAGTGTCCTGGACTGGTTCAGGTCCTACTTAACTGGTAGGACTATGTGCGTTGGCCTTGGGGTTTGTGAGTCCTCTTCACTTTTATACGAGGTCCCACAGGGTTCAATTCTTGGACCCCTACTCTTCTCACTGTATTTGCTTCACTTGGGGTCCATTCTCAGAAAGCATGGCATCAGCTTCCATTGCTATGCTGATGACAGCCAGCTATATGTCCCCCTAAAGAAAAATGATGCCTCTTCTCTTCAGCCCCTTTTGTCCTGTCTTGAGGATGTTAAAGCCTGGATGGCACTGAATTGTCTTAATTTTAATGAAAAGAAAACGGAGGTGATTGTTTTTGGCCCTAGCAGTTCCTGTTCTTCATCACCTGTCGATCTGGGGCCTTTGTCAGCCTTTTTGAAATCTATTGTCACAAACTTGGGTTTTTAAGATGGACAATGATTTTAAACTGGACCACCAAATCAGTGCAGTAGTCAGATCGAGTTTCTTTCACTTAAGGCAGCTTGCTAAGGTTAAGCCTTTTCTTGCACAGCAGCACTTTGAAACAGCAATCCATGCTTTTATTACCTCTCGGCTGGATTACTGTAATGCTCTTTATTACGGAATCAGCCAGTCCTCCCTTGCACGTCTCCAGCTAGTTCAGAATGCTGCCGCCCGTCTGCTAACTGTGCACGTAAGAGGGAGCACATTACATCTATCCTGGCCTCCCTCCACTGGCTGCCTGTGCATTTTAGAATTCATTTTAAGATTCTTTTATTTGTTTTTAAATCTTTAAATGGCCTCACCCCACCCTACCTCTCTGAGCTGCTTCATCTTTACGCGCCTGCTTGCCACCTCCGGTCAGCTGATCAGCTCCTCCTGGAGGTTGCTGAGGTGCAAGCGTATGCTCAGAGGGGACCAAGCTTTTTCTGTTGTGGCTCCAAAGATGTGGAACGATTTACCACTCCACATCAGGCAAGCCTCTTCATTTTCTGTTTTAAAACTAATCTTAAAACCCACTTTTATGTACTGGCTTTTAACCCAGAATGAGATTCTTGATCTGTTTTGGTTGTTTTAACTGTTTTTACTTGTTTTATTTTTTAATTTTTTTTTGGCTTGTTTTTTATTTGTACTTTGTGGTTTGTTGCCTTTTATGCCCCCTTGTGTACAGCACTTTGTTTCAGCTGCAGCTGTTTTTTTTTTAAAGTGCTTTATAAATAAAGTTGATTTGATTTGATTTGATATAAATTTCAATGTTTGAGGCAATGATAGCTGTCAGATGGCTGTTAGAAGCAAGTTAGAGACAATAAAAAACAGCTGATTTCAATCAATCAATCAATCAACTTTTTTCTTGTATAGCGCCAAATCACAACAAACAGTTGCCCCAAGGCGCTCCACATTGCAAGGCAAGGCCATACAATAATTATGAAACACAGTCTACGTCTAAAGCAACATAACCAAGGGATGGTCCAGGGTCACCCGATCCAGCCCTAACTATAAGCCTTAGCGAAAAGGAAAGTTTTAAGCCTAATCTTAAAAGTAGAGAGGGTATCTGTCTCCCTGATCTGAATTGGGAGCTGGTTCCACAGGAGAGGAGCCTGAAAGCTGAAGGCTCTGCCTCCCATTCTACTCTTACAAACCCTAGGAACTACAAGTAAGCCCGCAGTCTGAGAGCGAAGCGCTCTAATGGGGTAATATGGTACTACGAGGTCCCTAAGATAAGATGGGACCTGATTATTCAAAACCTTATAAGTAAGAAGAAGAATTTTAAATTCTATTCTAGCATTAACAGGAAGCCAATGAAGGGAGGCCAACACGGGTGAGATATGCTCTCTCCTGCTAGTCCCCGTCAGTACTCTAGCTGCAGCATTCTGAACCAACTGAAGGCTTTTTAGGGAACTTTTAGGACAACCTGATAATAATGAATTACAATAGTCCAGCCTAGAGGAAATAAATGCATGAATTAGTTTTTCAGCATCACTCTGAGACAAGACCTTTCTGATTTTAGAGATATTGCGTAAATGCAAAAAGGCAGTCCTACATATTTGTTTAATATGCGCTTTGAATGACATATCCTGATCAAAAATAACTCCAAGATTTCTCACAGTATTACTGGAGATCAGGGAAATGCCATCCAGAGTAACGATCTGGTTAGACACCATGCTTCTAAGATTTGTGGGGCCAAGTACAATAACTTCAGTTTTATCTGAGTTTAAAAGCAGGAAATTAGAGGTCATCCATGTCTTTATGTCTGTAAGACAATCCTGCAGTTTAGCTAATTGGTGCATATCCTCTGGCTTCATGGATAGATAAAGCTGGGTATCATCTGCGTAACAATGAAAATTTAAGCAATACCGTCTAATAATACTGCCCAAGGGAAGCATGTATAAAGTGAATAAAATTGGTCCTAGCACAGAACCTTGTGGAACTCCATAATTAACTTTAGTCTGTGAAGAAGATTCCCCATTTACATGAACAAACTGTAATCTATTAGACAAATATGATTCAAACCACCGCAGCGCAATGCCTTTAATACCTATGACATGCTCTAATCTCTGTAATAAAATTTTATGGTCAACAGTATCAAAAGCAGCACTGAGGTCCAACAGAACAAGCACAGAGATAAGTCCACTGTCCGAAGCCATAAGAAGATCATTTGTAACCTTCACTAATGCTGTTTCTGTACTATGATGAATTCTAAAACCTGACTGAAACTCTTCAAATAGACCATTCCTCTGCAGGTGATCAGTTAGCTGTTTTACAACTACCCTCTCAAGAATCTTTGAGAGAAAAGGAAGGTTGGAGATTGGCCTATAATTAGCTAAGATAGCTGGGTCAAGTGATGGCTTTTTAAGTAATGGTTTAATTACTGCCACCTTAAAGGCCTGTGGTACATAACCAACTAACAAAGATAGATTGATCATATTTAAGATTGAAGCATTAAATAATGGTAGGACTTCCTTGAGCAGCCTGGCAGGAATGGGGTCTAATAAGCATGTTGATGGTTTGGATGAAGTAACTAATGAAAATAACTCAGACAGAACAATCGGAGAGAAAGAATCTAACCAAATACCGGCATCACTGAAAGCAGCCAAAGATAACGATACATCTTTGGGATGGTTATGAGTAATTTGTTCTCTAATAGTCAAAATTTTGTTAGCAAAGAAAGTCATGAAGTCATTACTAGTTAAAGTTAATGGAATACTCAGCTCAATAGAGCTCTGACTCTTTGTCAGCCTGGCTACAGTGCTGAAAAGAAACCTGGGGTTGTTCTTATTTTCTTCAATTAGTGATGAGTAGAAAGATGTCCTAGCTTCACGAAGGGCTTTCTTATAGAGCAACAAACTCTTTTTCCAGGCTAAGTGAAGATCTTCTAAATTAGTGAGACGCCATTTCCCCTCCAACTTACGGGTTATCAGCTTTAAGCTACGAGTTTGTGAGTTATACCACGGAGTCAGACACTTCTGATTTAAAGCTCTCTTTTTCAGAGGAGCTACAGCATCCAAAGTTGTCTTCAATGAGGATGTAAAACTATTGACAAGATACTCTATCTCACTTACAGAGTTTAGGTAGCTACTCTGCTCTGTGTTGGTATATGACATTAGAGAACATAAAGAAGGAATCATATCCTTAAACCTAGTTACAGCGCTTTCTGAAAGACTTCTAGTGTAATGAAACTTATTCCCCACTGCAGGGTAGTCCATCAGGGTAAATGTAAATGTTATTAAAAAATGATCAGACAAAAGGGAGTTTTCAGGGAATACTGTTAAGTCTTCTATTTCCATACCATAAGTCAGAACAAGATCTAAAATATGATTAAAGTGGTGGGTGGACTCATTTACTTTTTGAGCAAAGCCGATAGAGTCTAATAATAGATTAAATGCAGTGTTGAGGCTGTCATTCTCAGCATCTGTGTGGATGTTAAAATCGCCCACTATAATTATCTTATCTGAGCTAAGCACTAAGTCAGACAAAAGGTCTGAAAATTCACAGAGAAACTCACAGTAACGACCAGGTGGACGATAGATAATAACAAATAAAACTGGTTTTTGGGACTTCCAATTTGGATGGACAAGACTAAGAGACAAGCTTTCAAATGAATTAAAGCTCTGTCTAGGTTTTTGATTAATTAATAAGCTGGAATGGAAGATTGCTGCTAATCCTCCGCCCCGGCCCGTGCTACGAGCATTCTGACAGTTAGTGTGACTCGGGGGTGTTGACTCATTTAAACTAACATATTCATCCTGCTGTAACCAAGTTTCTGTTAGGCAGAATAAATCAATACGTTGATCAATTATTATATCATTTACCAACAGGGACTTAGAAGAAAGAGACCTAATGTTTAATAGACCACATTTAACTGTTTTAGTCTGTGGTGCAATTGAAGGTGCTATATTATTTTTTCTTTTTGAATTTTTATGCTTAAATAGATTTTTGCTAGTTATTGGTGGTCTGGGAGCAGGCACCGTCTCTACGGGGATGGGGTAATAGGGGGATGGCAGGGGGAGAGAAGCTGCAGAGAGGTGTATAAGACCACAGCTCTGCCTCCTGGTCCCAACGCTAGACAGTCACAGTTTGGAGGATCCCAAAAAATTGGCCAGATTTCTAGAAATGAGAGCTGCTCCCTCTAAAGTGGGATGGATGCCGTCTCTCCTAACAAGACCAGGTTTTCCCCAGAAGCTTTGCCAATTATCAATGAAGCCCACCTCATTTTTTGGACACCACTCAGACAGCCAGCAATTCAAGGAGAACATGCGGCTAAACATGTCACTCCCGGTCTGATTGGGGAGGGGCCCAGAGAAAACAACAGAGTCCGACATTGTTTTTGCAAAGTTACACACCGATTCAATGTTAATTTTAGTGACCTCCGATTGGCGTAACCGAGTGTCATTACTGCCGACGTGAATTACAATCTTACCAAATTTACGCTTAGCCTTAGCCAGCAATTTCAAATGTCCTTCGATGTCGCCTGCTCTGGCCCCCGGAAGACAATTGATAATGGTTGCTGGTGTCGCTAACTTCACATTTCTCAAAACAGAGTCGCCAATAACCAGAGTTTGATCCTCGGCGAGTGTATCGTCGAGTGGGGAAAAACGGTTAGAGATGTGAACGGGTTGACGGTGTACACGGGGCTTCTGTTTAGGGCTACGCTTCCTCCTCACAGTCACCCAGTCAGCCTGCCTTCCCGACTGCACGGGGTCTGCCAGGGGGGAACTAACGGCGGCTAAGCTACCTTGGTCCGCACCGACTACAGGGGCCTGGCTAGCTGTAGAATTTTCCACGGTGCGGAGCCGAGCCTCCAATTCGCCCAGCCTGGCCTCCAAAGCTACGAATAAGCTGCACTTATTACAAGTACCGTTACTGCTAAAAGAGGCCGAGGAATAACTAAACATTTCACACCCAGAGCAGAAAAGTACGGGAGAGACAGGAGAAGCCGCCATGCTAAAACGGCTAAGAGCTAGTAGCTACGCTAAGCTAGCGGATTCCCAAACAGGGAATCTGACACTAGACAGGCTGTGGAGCAGCACAGGTAACGCACGACAACAGTGCTAAAATAAAATAAAAATCCACTAGACAGGCTGTGGAGCAGCACAGGTAACGCACAACAACAGTGCTAAAAAATAAAATAAAATAAAATAGAACAGTATACAGCCTGAGTGTGTTGTCACTGAGCTGCCAGTTGCGGAAGTACGAATTCTCACCTTTGGGGTTAATGTCTATTCTCGAGGTCGGTGCCTTTGGGGTTAATGTCCCCAAAGGTACCATTGAATGTTGCAGACATCTAATAGTAAATAAAGAGAACTCATAATCTGTCGGGCTGCTGGTGCAATGTGGCTGGACACAAATGCAGGACTCCAGAACACAGAAGTTGGAATAATAAAAGGCCTTATCTTAAGACGTAGCAGGGATTCAGTACACAGTTTAGCAGGCAGAGAGGCAGAGGTGCAAACAATTGAGAGGCTGAGGTGTGGTCCAGGCGAGCAGAGATCAAAACACAGCGTGACAAAATACAAGGGCTAGACAAAGACGAAATCCAAAAATGCAAAGGGAGGTCAAAAATACAGAGAGGCAACAGATCAAGAAACAAAGCCTGGAACGTGGATAACTAGATTTCAATGAACTAGCACCGGAGTGAAGGAAGCGAGGGGCTTAAATAACAAGTGATGTAATCAGTGTAACAAGACGCAGGTGTTAGTGAAAAATCTTGAAGGGGCTGTGGTCTGGTGAAGCAAAGAAGAGAGAAGAGAGTCAAGAGGGTGAGTGAGTGAGAAACAAAGCAGTGCAACGCAAGAGGAGTAACTGACAGAAAAAAAACAATGGTGAAAATATAATGTGCTCAAAGACCAACAGAAATACACCAGATGACTCACAGGATCAGTTTCTTCTTTCTCCGTTGCTTACAGATCTGCCTCAATCTTGTAACAGATGTGGTAGCTCAGTGCCCAGACCTTCAGGACATTTGGCTTCAAGGTTATCCAAATTATTCCACCAGCACTGTGACCATACCTCTTGAATGTGATCTCAATGAAATGGTCACTCCACAGGCCATTCCATATCCCACAAATATGGTGTGTCACATGTTGTCCCTTGCCTTCAGAATTATTTGATCAGATGGGGTTAATCAAAGAACTGGTGCTACAGTAGTCTGTATTAACCCAGAAACCGCAATAATTTCAACAAAATGTATGAATATCATTAATATTAAAGACTTTAATGAGCATAATATGGAGCGAAATGTATGAAATCCATTTTTTCAAGAGTCGCCCCAGGGATATCACCGGGCACCCACCTGATCCCTATTTAGGGACCCCTGGACTACAGGAAAGAGAAGAGAAAAAAACTTTATCTGGCAAAACCAGGTTAACCAAAACTTGGGCTTTTGGTTCCCAGACTATAAGATCATCCAAACTTTTTACCTCTCCATATTCAAATTAACTGACTTCTGTTAGTAACTGGATGTTGTTGTTAAATTTCTTTCATCCCATTTTCTTATATAGTGAAGAAAACAAAAATAAGTTCTATGAAGGCCCAGAGGCCTGTGCTTATCCCCAGATGTGATGAGACTCTGCTGCTCCCTCTGGACATGGTGCCAGTCCATTGCAAGTCACTTCCCCATCTGATGTCAGTACCCATTTTCAGTTGGGTGGACTGAGACAATGCAAATGAAGTGTCTTGTCCAAGGACACAAACAGGTAGCCTGGATCATACACCTGGGATCAAACCCTGGTAGTCCAACTCCTATCCACCGAGCCACTTGCTCTGCACATATATTATATAGTAAAAGTAAATCCTTTCCAGGTGATGTGGCCCATAGTGGCTGGAGTTTATCTCCAGGTGCTACAAAATGAAACAATAATTATTGCGTCATTGGTTGCCACAATCGTCAGACAGAGAGCCGACCTGATTACTGAAGGTGATCAGGAATGAGGGCGAAGTTTGTGGAAAAACTGTGAGAATGTAAAAGGTGATTTTATACAATATGGCTTCTTTAATAATTATCTTATTAGATCCGAGACCATTTCTTTTTTAAATCTGTCCATTGAACATTAAAATGTGGATGACAAAGCATGAATCTAACATTTTTAAACTGTTTTAGCTCCAGACTGTCAATTAACGATTGTTAAGGCAAACAGAGCTTGAACGTCGGTAAAAGCACAAACTCCCACATTTGAGATTTAACAGTGACAGATATTAAGCAGGTTAACTTTAATCAGTGCAAGATAATATCAGTGCACTGTGGATGTGCTGAAACGTTACTTTTGCATTCATCCTCCACAATCTGTGACACTTTTTCTCTGACCCACAAACAAACTGGCTAAAGACATCCAAACTTTTGTAGTTCTTTCAAATCCTCTGAGAGGTCCAGGTGAAAATAAATAATTCAAAGTGTCCATGTACATAACAGCAGGCAGTGAAGTCTCACTCTCCAACCAGCAAATGATGGATCTGACATGATCTTCATCACCAATTAACTTCATCTTTTATCTCATAGTGAGCTCCTGTTTCACTGCTGAGTCCATCTCTGTATCTCACAGCTGTTTCACACAGTTTTGCAATGTTTTCACAAACCTTCGCCATCAGAGACAGTAGAATGTATGCTTCCTCTGAGCATCATTTACTCACCGATGCTGTGGATATGGCCAAAACAGCTGACGCGCCAAAATTCTGACATCGGTGAAAACACCCTATGGGTTTGTAGTACAAATAAAATGGTATTATAACAGATTAATGGCCTGGTCACACGGCACATGGCATTATCTGAGCGAAAGAAAACAAGTCACAAAGCCACATATCGTGGAGAAAAAGTGGATGAAAAGCCTGCAAAGCGTGCAGAGCTCATAAAAGACCGAAACGAAACCGAAACTAACAAAAGAAAAACAAAGCGACTGGCGATCCTGACTCTGTGATCATTTCTGCAGCGAGTCTGTGCTCCCCAGAGCCACCTGCAGCTGCGCTGTCGTGACAACAGGTTTGTGTTCACTACAACAACGTGTGCTCACACACGCACGTGCATAAATAGTTAAAGTAGTTGATCAAATGTTCTTGTCACTATTGTTTCTGTATGAAAACGTTGCTTTTCGTCCCACACATGGACGAGTCATGTTCAGCTCGTTGGATCTTTGGTTATTGATCCGTTTAGATATCATCAATGTTCGTGCAAGACGTCGGACTTCGGAGGTTGGACGAAGTTGGATGACAATCAAACGGAACACTGACAGTACAGGAACTACGCCAACAATGAGGAACCATCAAGACAGAAAGCAAAACGGAATACAGACAAATCAAGGTTGTTGTCAGGATTCGCTCACATTTCTCAACAGTTTGAAAATTCTGACTACATGCCAGCTACAGAAACAAAGCTGGACAATGGTTAAACGATGTCTCCGAAAGTCAGCGTAAGTCCAGATTTCTTGTTTCAATTTAGTTTCGTGTCCTTCGTTAGTATCGTGTGACCGGGGCTTAAGGAAACATCATTTATTTCAACTTTTCTGATAATTATATGTATTGTTTTCCATATAGATTAGATTAGATTAGATTAGCTAAAACTTTACTGATCCCTTGGGAAGACTCCCTCAGGGAAATTGAGGTTCCAGCAGCATTGTATAGCAGCATACAGGGTAAGAAGCACACAGGGTATCAAAAGTGAAAGTAAAAAGAAAAACATTTTACAAATATAATATAAATATAATAACAAATATAATATGTATAACAAATATTATATAAATATAATATAATATAAATACACAACATAAATACCAGACATACTGATCAATCCTGGTTTAGTGAGATGAGATTTATTGTCATTGTCATTACACGAGTGCAACAACAATGAAATTATGTTTACTCTCCAGTTACCTCACACAAGATACATCAATTTATCCACAATTATTACTTGTTTACCATAATAATGGCACACATCAGAATTAAAGACAACACATATACATTTGACATTGTTTATGTGTATTAAACTTGAAGCAGTCCATCATCCGAATTGAGGTAAAGTGGGTGAAGGCTGCAGCAGGAGGGGCCCGTGCCGCCCAGCTTGGGGAGGTGAAGGCTGCAGCAGTAAAAACCACGCTGCCTTCGAGGTGGCAGGGAGGAAGCCAGGGTGAGGGGAGTGGAGAGACACGGGGGGGTTAATAGGGATGGAGGGAGGGAGATATGTGTCGTGTGCAGATGAGTTAAGTTTCTGTCAGTTTCTGTCCATGTGTGTAAAGTCTGATGTTGCTAGGCAACAGAAGGCTGGGGGGTAGATGGATAAGAAGGGGGAGCCGAATTCCTTCACCAAGGCCGTAGATCCTTCTGGGGGAAGAGCAGGGTATTTGGCCTTCAGGAGCTGATAAGGCTGCCATGTTGATGTTTGGCGGCGAGACACAGAATTCCATTTACTGCACATCTGACCGTCCAGAGTCAAAATTTATGAAGAATATTCTCCAGTCCTCAGCATCACATTCCTTTGCAATGCAGCCATATGTTCCGAGATGGTATCCATTTTGAGTTTGAGTTAAAGAGTTCATGCAGTCTGAGATTGCACAGCATTGCCCAACTCATTAATCATGACGGACTGATGAGGGGACGAGATTCTGGATGCAGCCGTCTTGCTAATATTCTTGTGGGTCAGGGCAGCGCACAAACCAATCAGCACCAAACCTCCCACCATAAAAGTGAATAGAAATAAATCCTCAACATCTTCCACAGAGAGTGGAGCCACATGTCACACTCCATTCTCTCAGGCGTCAAGAGCATAGCCTGCTGGGTAGGTTCCATCTTGACACGCAGGGTCCCCAAACCCTGATTTCCTTGTCGGAAAAAAAAATGGTGTCAATAGCGTTGAGAGACCAGCTGATCAATTCCACGGTTAATCCAAATCTTAATTTGAAGAATTCACAGTCTGGTGAAGCTTGGACTTTGAAGGTCAGAGCAGAGATAGAGAACAGAAAAAGGAGGAGAGGAGAGGGGAGGAATGCGACCTTCCTTATCAGAGTCCCAAGCTGAAACAAACTGTTCCTCTCCTTCCTGTCCCCTGTCTTCCTGTTACCCCCCCCCCCCCCCCCCCCCCCCGAGTGAGGAGTTGTACAATCTGATGGCCTGAGGGACAAAGGAGTTTTTCAGTCTGTTGGTTCTGCACTTGTGAAGGAGCAGTCTGTGGCTGAAGAGGCTCCTCTGGTTGCTGATGACGGTGTGCAGAGGGTGACTGGCATCGTCCATAATATCCAGAGCTGTTGTAACACGTGCAGAATGTGTCTTGGCATTGTCTTGCTGAAATAAGCAGGGACGTCCCTGAAAAAGACGCTGCTTGGATGGCAGCATGTGTTGCTCCAAAACCTGGATGTACCTTTCAGCACTGATGGTGCCATCACAGATGTGTAAGTTGCCCATGCCATGGGCACTAACACACCCCCATACCATCACAGATGCTGGCTTTTGAACTTTGCGCTGGTAACAATCTGGATGGTATTTTTCCTCTTTTGTCCAGAGGACACAACGTCCATGATTTCCAAACACAAATGTGGACTCATCAGACCACAGCACATTTTTCACATTTGTGTGTTTCATTTGTGTAAAAGCTGATCTCACAGATAACCTAGTAGTAGAGGACCTAGCTGAGACATGCACATCATTAAGGAGAGGATAACTCAACTATTCTAGACAAATATGACCCTAATGAACAATTTGGGATATGTGCCAAAATCTCTATCCGGGACATACAGCCTGAAAATGTCCACGCCCATTTGTTCACAGAATTTTGCAAGGATTGGCCGATCCATATGGCAAGTATACTCCAAACCTGTGCGGGGTATGATCACCCGGGAAGAACTATGAGATTTTCGACATTATAGCTTCAGATGATATTGTAATTTGCCAACTCTAATCATTATATTTTACTGTTTTGCAGTGAAGCATGGCCAAGAGACCTAGAATAGCAAGATTTACAGCTGCACAAGCATTGAGACTGATTCTTGATGCCCAGAGTGAGGATGAAAATAGCTCATGATTGTTACAAAGGATGACTGGGTTTATAGATATTTCTGTTAAAGTATTGGCATATTTGCTCATCACCGGTTCTTCTTTATTTGATGTGATAATTATCCTACCATATCAGTCGCTAAAACAGCTTGTCACTTGAGGGTTAAGTGGTACTGATTAGGTCAAAATTAGCTTTGGGCTCATGGTCTGCGGTGTATATGCAAAGTACTATATCAGCTTGTGAGGCAGCTATACTGTATGAAAGCTACTGATGATAGTGTTGTTTCATGAGGACAATGCCCCAGTTCCTTAATAGGTGGATGCGCTTGATACTGTGTGTGACTGTGGCCGGAATCGGCACCATCTGACGTCTGTGTGCAAAGAATTAAAAAGCAAACGTTGCTGAGAAGAAACATGGAATGATGATTGTGTCACATCTACTACTAAAATATTTGTTTGACCATCAGGATTAAACCTTCTATGGCAAAAAGAATCCAAGAGCTTCAGCACAGTTCAAAGAACTATGTGGACCTCAAAGAGAAATATGCTGAAAAATAAACCACAGAGCATCACAGTTAGACTTTGAAATATCCAGTCGACCCTCATATATCTCAAGATACTGCAAAAGTTGGATACAACTTCAGTTGTTGATTATATTCCATTTTATTGATTATTGTATTCTGTAACAACCATGGGAGCAATCACTTTAAAAATGTCAGCTTTTATCACATCTAGTGAAATTGGATCTGTGATAACGCTGCCACTTGAATGAATGCCACAACGTGAATAGAAGCTCTTGTTGTAAATGTTGTTTGTACTGTGGCCTATGAGCTCGGATAGTGTTTCAGCTTTGTGTACACAGAGCTGTAATTGGAGGATTTTAGTTCTTGCTGTAGTCAGATAAATCAGTCTGTGGGTTAAGTGCTTCATTCTGGACAGAAGAAAGACCATAAATCGCAGTCATTGTTGACCGAACCTTATAACCCACAAATGCACATAATCAGACACAAAGCACACATTTTAAAATGTTGCCTTCACAAAAGCTTTTTGAATATCAGCAGAGTAGTTCTTGACTTTTTTCCCCCAAAATGATTATTGCCAATCTCTTATATATTCTCTCATAGCTTTTGGATTTAATGAGTAAGATTAGAGCTTACTCATGTGAAGTGCCTTGAAGCAGCGTTGTTGTGATTTAGTGTTATATAAATAAAAATAAATTGAAATTCGAAAATGTATTCACTCATGTATTGCCAGCTTGGTTTTCATTTTCTTTTAATTAATTAAAAAACGATTTATAGCATTTGTTCAGTAAATGCTTTTCTTTTATCAGTCCTCCCTCTCTCTCTCTCTCTCTCTCTCTCTTTCTCTCTCTTGCTGTCATCAATGTTCTGTGAAAAAAATTTACTTTGTAGCTGCTTTTTCTGTTCCACACCATTTGTGTCACTGGATTATGGATCATTCCATGAAGGTTCATTTCTGAAAACAAGTATTTGTGAGAAACACTCAGACACCTGTGTTTGTAATCTTACAGTGCACCCAGAAAGAATTTACAACGCTTCACTTTTCCACATTTTATTATGTTACAGCCTTATTCCAAAATTAATAATTTTTTCCCCTCAAAATTCTACTCACAACACCCCATAATGACAACATGAAAAAAGTTGGAAATTTATAAAAAAAAAAAAAAAGAAATCACATGTACATAGTTATTCACAACCTTTGCCATGAAGCTCAAATTTGAGCTCCAGGTGGGCTCCATGTGCCTTTTACTAAGGAGTGGCTTCTGTCTGGCCACTCTACCATAAAGACCTGATTGGTAGATTGCTGCAGAGATGGTTGTCCTTCTGGAAGGTTCTCCTCTCTCTACAGAGGAATGCTGCAGCTCTGACAGAGTGACCATCAGGTTCTTGGTCACCTCCCTGACGAAGGCACTTCTTCCCCAATCGCTCACTTTAGGTGGGCAGTCAGCTCTAGGAAGAGTCCTGGTGGATCTGAGCTTCCGAGTTTGTCAAAAGGCACCTGAAGGACTCTCAGACCATGAGAAACAAATTTCTCTGCTCTGATGAGACAAAGATTGAACTCTTTGGTGTGAATGCCAGGCGTCATGTTTGGAGGAAATCACCCTGTCAGAGTGCACAGTGGACAACATCTACTTTATTGGGACGTGGGAAAAAAAATGCATCAATCTGAAATGTTAAGAGTTGCTTCTGGTATATTATTAGCAAAATTAGTTATTTGCCCAGTCGAGTTCAGTACCTGTCTGATTACCATGCATCAGAAGCTGAGTGAGGAGTCAGGGGAACCTGGTTTGAGATTGTTATGGATCAACACGAAGAAAAAGGTTTTCAATGACATCCTGGACTTGGCCATCAGATGTGCCAAATGAGTGGAGACATTCAGTTATCTCTGAAGTGATGTTCGTGTCTCTGTGTGTTCGGCTTTGAGATTAAAGGATAACTTTATTGTTCATACAATGAAATTTGTCCAGTACAGTTAGACTCGGAGCACTTTGCAGCCACAGTCCTGTTCCTGGGGACAAACCTCAGATGTAGAGATGCTGCCTTGGTCAAGGGCAAAGAAAAGAGCAGACCCTAAACTGCATGTTTTTGATGGTGAGAAGAAACCAGAATGTCTGGAGGAAACCATCAGACATGGGGAGCACATGCAAACTCCACAAAGAAAAGAAATTCAAGGTAAACTTTTGTATTTTTCCATGAGTCGCATCAAGTCAAGTCATCCACGACACCACAGTACCACTTATCAGATTTAGAATAGGAATGCATAGTTATTTGAAATTTGATTTTCCACTTGGACAACTGATAAAAGGAGAAAAAAACAATGAAACCCGACACTGTGAAATTGCAGGGCGTGTAAAATATTTGCAAAGTACTTTGCCTGAACCATTTCTCACTATAATACTTTTTTCACAATCATCTCTTGAAGGACACAGGCGTTTGCTTTTGTCTGAAATCTGAGCTTGTCACAAAAGGCTTGATTTGTTACACCACAAATGTGAACTGACCAATAACAGCCCAGAACGTAAGTGGCAGCTGGTCAGAGGGCAGCACTCTACACATATGATGATTCAGAAGAATGTCATAATATTAAATCTTGTTTGTGATAAGCCTTAAAACAGTACTGGGTGCTAAATTTGAATGGGGGGCTTAAAGTGTCAACATCGTACTTACAAATACTTTTTGTGGTAATCGTCGGATAAAGGACACGATTATGTTAAATTCCACAGTTTCTGATTCTGTGCAGTACATGTAACAGCTCTCTGCCTCGGCTCTCCTCCTGCATACTCACTTTGCTTTCCCTGCTGTCAGTGCAGATGTCTTTTTTATTCCGTGTGTCACTAGTGATCACAAGTGGCACTGTTGAACTTGTACTTAAACACTGCTTCCGAGATTCAAAGACCATCAACTAGACGTTTGAAAGATTTGAGTTTGTGCAGCACAGTCAGCGGCTTTTTTTCTTTTTGTTTTATGCCGTGTGAATCTTGACAGAACAAACTAGGGGAAAAAAGTGAAGGATAGGCTGACATTTTCACTACAAAGGCCAGCGAGAGAAGGCGACAGGCCAAAGTAAAGAAGCCAAACTCCCGTGTGCTGCCAAGTCAGGGAGTCTTTGAGTAACATGTAGCAGATTTTCTTGTTTGACTTCTCCCGTCTCTTTGCTCAGGGACATGGAATGTGCAAAAGAGTTCTAAAAACCCACTGCAAAGGTCACATCTTTCTCTGTCTGCTTTGTGTGTGCATTTTGATAAACAGCCATGAGAGAGTGTGCACAAGTGGCACCGTCGAAAGCTCTGTCTCCAGAGCTTCGCGTTTCATTCACCCTAAATTGCATGTTTTTGATGGTGAGAAGAAACCATAATGTCTGGAGGAAACCATCAGACATGGGCAGCACATGCAAACTCCACAAAGAAAAGAAATGGGCACAAGAGGAATAGAACCCAGACCTTCAGGCTGTGAGGCAAAAGTGTTCACCACTGATCTACTGTGCTGCTCACTGAGGTCCCTGGACAGAGGTGTTTGGTGATGCAGATATCTTTGTAGGAGAACGTAGATCCATGTCTTGAGGGTCCTGGTGTCTTACAGTATGGTTGTTAGACTTGGACACTACCCAGTGGCCTAAGGTGAAGACTGGATGTCTTTAGCATTAGATCTCTTCAGAGTATCCTTGGGTACTGCTGGAATGACTGTCAAACAAACAGTTGCTTAGATGAGGCTTACTGTTAACATTTTAAGGGAATGTCGACTACTCCATTTTGCCCATGTGGTGCATTTCTCTGGGCATGATCCAGCATGCAGGTGCCTGAGTCTTGATTACCCCAGCAACTGGAAAAGGCCATTGGAACCGCCATGTGTCACTTGATTGTGATAGTAGAGCAGACAATGGAAAAATTGTGCATTTGGTGATACAAGGCACAGTGCTTCTCGTGATATTGCTTAGCATATCTGGTTGACAGGCCACTTAAAAATTCAAGATGTAGAGCATTTCCCAAGATGGCCACCAAAATGGCCATGTTGTTGTGTTTTTTAGATTTAACCTGGTTAGTCCCATTGAGATCAAGATCTCTTTTACAAGGGAGACCTGGACAACCTTTAAAGTTTCCAATTCACCTAACATATGTGCCTTTGGATGTGGCAGGAAGCCAGAGCAAACTCCATACAGAAAGGCCACAGGTGGGGATCGATCCCATAACCTTCTTGCTGTGAGACAACAGTGCTAATCACTAATCCACCATGCTGCTGCAGTTGTATTATATTTTATGTGCTATTTATTTGCCAAATTATAGCGATTTGGCGGCCATTGAAATTAGACACTGTCTTGGATTTCACTGATCCTATGAATCAGAGTCATTATTATAGGAGCATTTCTATGCAAAAGGTAATTTTTTGTAGGCCATTTTGGTATCCAGCTTGGAAAATGGCAGCCATCTTGGATTTTCAAGTGATCAATCAACCAACCAGATTCGGTAAATACTGCCTTGGGAAGCATCATGCCAAATTTAATGCTTGTACCACCACATGCACAATTTAGCTGTAAAACTGACGTTGTCTGCTCCACTATGATAGATAGATACTTTCGAGAGTTCTGCCTGGGTGGCTACTCTCCAGGACCCAAAACTCTTCCGTAACACGGTGGATGCAGCGACACATGGCACCAACACATGCTCCGAGACCTTACCAGACCTGTCATGTTGATGACTACATTTTTGTTACTTTTGAATGCATCTTCTGTTTGCATAGTTGGTACTTTTTCCAGAAGTAATCAAATTGAATTGTTCACTGGACTGAAAGTGATTTGTTTGTAGGTGAATGTGTGCACCTGTGAGAGCACAAGTACAAAGAGAATTTTGATGTTAGTACCACCTTTGATCTGTTTGTAGATAAATCAATATTTTGATGGTTTGTTTGTACGTGGGAGAGCGCTTTGAAAACCACTGCCTTGTCTGCCTCGCTCTACTTTTGATAACTGCTCAAAACAGTGAAAATAAAAGAGAGGTGGAAAAGGAGATACCATTTTAGCCCACTTGATAAAACTGTCCCCGTTTTACAATTTACTAGAGCATAAATGTGATAGAATTCCTGGTCCAATTCACAACCTCGGGTAAAACGACTCAAATTAAGGAAAACCAGACAAAAAGAAAGAGAAAAAAGCTTCACCAACCCAGTAAAGTCTATTTGATTTGTTAGACATCTGAGCCAGTTATGAGTGAATGCATTTACAGTGATTTTGATCCATGAGAAGCTGAGGCTGAGATGTCCTCAACAGTCACTCTAATCTCGATATTACTGCGAAGACAGTCTTCACTGTTCATATCAAAATGTAAGTACACTTTGCCCTGAACAGAGTTTCAAGTTGTTTTTCATCCATTTTTATGATGAGGGTTTGATCATATTACATGGAGTGAAATTGGGCAGTGTCAGTTACTGTACACAACAAGTGCAATATTGACCCCAACCTTCATCACCGAGTCCATCCTCAAACATGTAACTGTCTTCGAAAGATACAAGCCTCGACTCCAAACTGCAGAAGCTGTGACTGCAGCAATATTTATATCCCTGACGTTAGCTAGCTATGGATTAGCTAGACTATGATATTGTCTGAAACTAACCGTACCAGAAATCTTACATTTTAGAACATTTTCTGTACTCTATTAGCCAGATCTAACAGTCTGCAGTTGTGCTTTTGCATGTATACATGAAGGTTTAATCGAATTGATTTATACAACATCAAATCACAACAAAGCTGGTTCAAGGTGCTTCCCACAGGTAAGGTCTAACCTTACCAAGCCACCTGGGAAAGCACATAGACAACAGTGGTAAGGAAAAACTCCCTCCGGTGTTTTTGAGGAAGAAACCTCAAGCAGACCAGACTCAGAGGGGTGAACCACTGCTTAAATTTCTCGTTATATGTATATTACAAGTTTATTACAAACCTGAGACTCCCACCCTGAGTGCTTGTTCCAAATGCACCCTGTTCTGGAGTCCTGATGTAAAATAATTTTTACAGACAGAGTTCTGCCTCTTTAGTTGTTGCTAGATTGAATGATTTTTTAAAGCCTTTCCAAGCATGTGAAAATCCTATCTAGTGACTTGTGACAAATCTGGTGACTTTTATTCCACACAAACCACTCAGTTTGTAAATAATTTGTTGAATGTAATAAATTAAAAAAAAATTACAAAACAGTGCTCTCTCTCTCTCTCTCTCTAATATGTAATAAAAATTCTCCCTCTCACCCCCCATGGGGAGCTATTACAGAGTCTGCTACAGAGGTCAGACATTTCCTGTAGTTCTTGACCAAGTTTTCACACACTGCAGCAGGGATTCTGGTCCATTCCTCCTTACAGATCAACTCCAGATCTTTCAGGTTAGTAGTTTCAGCTCCTTCCAAAGATTTTCTATTGCATTCAGGTCTGGAGACTGGCCAGGCCACTCCAGGACCTTGAAATGCTTCTTATGGAGCCCCTCCTTAGTTGCCCTGGCTGTGTGTTTGGGGTCATTGTCATACTGGAAGAGCCAGCCATGACCCATCTTCAGTGCTCTTACTGAGGGAAGGAGGTTGTTTGCCAATATCTCACAATACATGACCCCATCCATCCTCCCTTGAATGAATGAATGAAAATGAAGGAATGAATGAATGAATGAATGAAAACTGTTTATTTCGAACATTTGATACAACAACAAATACAAGATAGATCAGTGAAAACAACAACAAAAAAGTTCCTACTGTGTACCAAACATGTCCGAAAAGGGGTAGGGTGAAGCATCAGCTTATTTATCCCTACCCCTTCTTCCCCACAACCAGTAATATATATATAATATATATATATATGTATATATATATATATACGAGGTCTGTCAATAAAGTATAGGTCCTTTTTATTTTTTTCAAACACTATATGGATTTCATTCATATGTTTTTACTTCAGACATGCTTGAACCCTCGCGCGCATGCGTGAGTTTTTCCACGCCTGTCGGTGACGTCATTCGCCTGTGAGCACTCCTTGTGGGAGGAGTCGTCCAGCCCCTCGTCGGAATTCCTTTGTCTGAGAAGTTGCTGAGAGACTTGCGCTTTGTTTGATCAAAATTTTTTCTAAACCTGTGAGACACATCGAAGTGGACACAGTTCGAAAAATTAAGCTGGTTTTCAGTGAAAATTTTAACGGCTGATGAGAGATTTTGAGGTGATACTGTCGCTTTAAGGACTTCCCACGGTGCGAGACGTCGCGCAGCGCTCTCAGGTGCCGTCATCAGCCTGTTTCAAGCTGAAAACCTCCACATTTCAGGCTCTATTGATCCAGGACGTCGTGAGAGAACAGAGAAGTTTCAGAAGAAGTCGGTTTCAGCATTTTATCCGGATATTCCACTGTTAAAGGAGATTTTTTTAAATGAAAGACGTGCGGACGGATTGCAGCGTCGGCTCGCAGCCGCCACGACGCTCCGCCACAGGAAAAACACCTCCATTGGAAGCCTTAAGGACAAGTTGTAACATGTCCAGCTGTTAAACAATTTCTCATATACTCACTCCACTGAAAGCCATCAAAAGCCGCCTGGATTTTACAAATGGTTATCAACACGGAGGTGTTTTTCCTGTGCCGCCGCACCGCGCCGGCTGCGTCCCGACGCGCGGACCCGTCCGCACGTCTTTCATTAAAAAAATCTCCTTTAACAGTGGAATATCCGGATAAAATGCTGAAATCGACTTCTTCTGAAACTTCTCTGTTCTCTCACGACGTCCTGGATCAATAGAGCCTGAAATGTGGAGGTTTTCAGCTTGAAACAGGCTGACGACGGCGCCTGAGAGCGCTGCGCGACGTCTCGCACCATGGGAAGTCCTTAAAGCGACAGTATCACCTCAAAATCTCTCATCAAACGTTAAAATTTTCATTGAAAAGCAGCTTAATTTTTCAAACCGTGTCCACTTCGATGTGTCTCACAGGTTTAGAAAAAATTTTGATCAAACAAAGCGCCAGTCTCTCAGCAACTTCTCAGACAAAGGAATTCCGACGAGGGGCTGGACGACTCCTCCCACAAGGAGTGCTCACAGGCGAATGACGTCACCGACAGGCGTGGAAAAACTCACGCATGCGCACGAGGGTTCAAGCATGTCTGACGTAAAAACATATGAATGAAATCCATATAGTTTTTGAAAAAAATAAGAAGGGCCTATACTTTATTGACAGCCCTCGTATATACACACATACATACATATACACATATATATATATATATATATATATATATATATATATATATATACATACATATATACACAAACATAAATATACACCTACACATACCTACTTACATACAAAATACTATATATTTACAAGCCGAAGCAAAAAACAAAAACACCCTAACCCTCATTATCCTTCCTCCTCCCTATACCTAGAAAAAAACATATTTTTGTACCGCTGTTTGAACTGGTTCATGCTTGGACATTGCTTGAGCCCCACTCCCAATCTGTTCCACATCCTCACCCCACAGACAGAAATACAGAAACCTTTTAATGTTGTTCGTGCCCACTGATGCTTTAAATTATATTTCCCCCTCAGACTGTAATCCCCTGATCTGTTAAAAAACATATTTTTAATATTTGCTGGAAGTAAATTGTTTATTGCTTTATACACAATTTGTACTGTTTGAAAATGAACCAAGTCAATTTTAAGATTTTGGATTGTAAAAATAGTGGATTTGTATGATCTCTATAGCCAGTATTATGAATGATTCTTATAGCTCTTTTCTGCATTACTGATAGTGATTGTGTTGTACCTTTATAAGTATTACCCCATACCTCTGCACAGTACTGTAAATACCAGTGAGCAGTAAAGAATGCAGAGTGAGTTGTGGTCCAGAATATGTTTCGCTTTGTTTAGAACTGAAATGCTTCTTGACAGTTTACTTTGTATATGTTTTATATGAGTCTTCCAGTTTATCTTATCATCTATTATCACCCCCAGAAACTTATTTTCATGTACCCTTTCAATATCTACCCCCTCGACTTGTAACTGAACCTGTATGTCTGTATTACAATAGCCAAATAACATGTATTTTGTTTTACTTAAGTTTAATGATAATTTGTTTCTGTCAAACCATATTTTCAATTTTCCCATTTCTATACTGATCCTCCTCAGTAACTCTTGCAAATCCCCCCTGAACAAAAAATGCTTGTGTCATCTGCAAATAATACTAATTTTAATATTTTGGAAACATTGACAATATCATTTATATAAATTAGAAACAGTTTTGGACCCAATACTGGCCCCTGTGGGATGCCACAAGCATTGTCCAAGCATGATGATGTATATTCCCCCAACTTCACAAACTGTTTTCTGTTACTTAAGTAGCTTCTCGCCCAATGCAACACCAACCCCCTAATCCCATACTGTTCAAGTTTATTGATTAATATGTTATAATTGATTGTATCAAAAGCCTTTTTAGGTCTATAAATATTCCAACTGAATGTAATTTGTGGTCTATGGCGTTTATAATGTCCTCAACTGATTCTATTAATGCAAGTGATGTTGAACTATGTGCTCTGAATCCATATTGACTATCAGTAAGTAATTTATATTTATTTATGAATTTGTCTAATCTATTATTGAATAACTTTTCTAATAATTTGGAAAATTGTGGAAGCAAAGAAACAGGTCTATAATTTGTGAAGTGATGTCTATCCCCAGTCTTATACAGCGGCACAACCTTAGCTATTTTCATTTGATTGGGAAATTTACCGGTTTGAAATGATAAGTTACAGATGTATGTTAATGGTTCTGCAATCCATTCAATGACCTGTTTTACCACCACCATATCAATTTCATTTAAATCGGTAGATGTTTTATATTTACAATTATTCACAATGTCTATAATTTCTTTTCCATCCACTGCTGTGAGGAACAATGAACAGGGATTTCTTTCTATGAGATTATTATCCCAATCCTTAGGTTGGGAATCAGGAATTTTTTCTGCCAAGCTTGGTCCAATATTTACAAAAAAATTATTAAAACCGTTGACTACCTCATCCTTATTTTCCTTCTTGACATTATTATCAATGCAATACTGAGGGTAACTCTGTTTTTTATTACCATTTTTGATAATGCTATTTAATATATCCCATATTCCTTTAATATTGTTTTTGTTATTATATAATATGTTACTATAATATTCCTTCCTACATACCCGTATAATATTAGTTAATCTATTTTTGTATTTCTTATATCTATTTTCTGCCTCTTTAGTCTTTAGTTTTATGAATTCTCTATACAGTGTATTTTTCTTTTTACATGCATTTCGTAACCCTTTCGTCATCCATGGTCGATCTTGGATTTTTTGTTTTCTGTAGTCTTGTTTAATTGGACATTTTTTTTTATCATATAATGATGTAAATATTTGTAAAAAAGTTTCATATGCACTATCAACATCACTTTCACTGTATACCTTTTCCCAGTTTTGCTCCTGTAAATCCTTCTTTAGTGTGTTCATGTTTTCCTCTGTCCGCACTCGCCTGTATTTTATTTTCTCCTCTGGCTGATTCCGCCGATGGTTTCTATTATAAACGATGAAAACTGGTAGATGATCACTAATGTCATTGATTAATAATCCACTCACAGTGTTATTCTCAATATCATTGCTGAATATATTATCAATTAAGGTGGCACTATGGGATGTAATTCTGCTTGGCCTGGTGATTTTTGGATATAAACTCATACTGTACATTATATTGATAAATTCATCTGTTATTTTATGCTTATTTGGATTGAGCAGATCAATATTTAAGTCACCACAAATGAACACAGTTTTTTGATTAGTTTTTGAGAACGTTTTTCCCATACAGTCAGTGAATGTTTCATTACTAGATCCTGGTGCTCTATATATACAGCTGACTAATACATTTTTGCTTTTTTCTTCACATATTTTAATAGTTATACATTCTAATAAGTTAGCGATCACAGTTGTCATATTGTCTACTATTTTATAATCCATGTTCTTATCCACATACACAGCCACTCCTCCTCCACTCTTATTCTTTCTGTTTACACAGTTAAATTCATATCCATCCAGTTCAAAATCCATTCCTTTCTCTTCATTGATCCATGTTTCTGATATAGCAATTATGTTAAATATTTTTTTAAATCGACTTAAATATTCTTTTATGTTGTTAAAGTTTGCATATAGACTTCTGCTGTTGAAATGGATTATTGATAATTTGTTATCCGTTTTAATGATCCGATTAAACTGTTCATCTGTATAATAGCAACAACTGTCATTGATATTTGAGAAGAAATTATTGTCTATATCGTGCTCCAAGTCCAGTACATTGTGGTCTGTGTATTTAAATGTTCTCAGTTCTACTTTTCCATGATCAGCAATCCTTTGAGTTATATCCTTCTTGTCTCCAGATGTAGATGATGTAGTAGATGAATAGGTTCCTCTGGTCTGTGTCATGGTGTTGTGATTTGTTTGTGTCCTCATAACTTATTGGTCGCATTTGTCCAGTTCCTTGATGTTCCTGATTACCATAACCTTCGCTTGTTCTGGTGTTCCATTCAATTTGATAAATGTTTTGCAGTTGGATGTCCATGTCTGTTGAATTTTTCCCTGCTTTTTTAAGAGACGAGCTTTCCTGGCGATGTCTGCGTTTCTTTTGGTCAGATGTTCATTGATGAATACGTTTGTTCCTTTGAGTTTCCGTCCCTGTTTTAACAATGCCATTTTATGTTTTCTGTTGACAAACCTCATTATAACTGCTTGCTTGTCTCCATCCTCTCTCCTGGGCAGGGGGTGGCACGCTTCAATGTTATTACAGTCCATTTGAATACCTTTAGATTGCAGGAAGTCAGCCACCTGTTGTTCCACTGAGCTGGCCTCCTGCTCGCTGGCCTCCCCTCCGCTGTCTTCTGACACCGCCCGTGCGTAGGATCGAGGTTTAATATGAATTCCTGTAATAATAACGTCGTTCATCCTTGTGTACTGTTCCAACTCCGCAACATGGTTCTCCAGGTGCACCAGACGCCGGTCTTTCTCAGCATTCTGGATCTGGAGAGCCTTCACTTCTTCCACCAGCTCCATAATGGATTTCTGCTGCATTTTAACAACAGAGATTTCCTCAGACAAAAAGTCCAGGGACTTCTTGATATCGTCTCCCTCCTCCGCCATCAGTGCGTTCTTCGGACCCATGGTCAGATAACTCCGCGCTGGCGCCTTGGGCCTCAGTAAAGCCGCGCCGGTGGAACTGCGCTGGCGCCTCGGGCTTCAGGTGGAGCCGCGCCGGTGGAACTGCACTGGCGCCTCGGGCTTCAAATGGAGCCGCGCCGGTGGAAAACAATCCTGCTGTGGATCAGCGAACTTCACACTAATAATGTGATTATTAACTGTCAGATGACAATGTAAAACCTCTTAATCGTTCTAAAGTCGATTGTAAGCAGAAACAAGGCAGTTTAAGCGCAAACGGGGCAATAATCTCTTAATTGCCGCTAGCGCTCAGTCATGACGCTGCTAGCGCTCCGCCATCTTAGGTTATGGTTGAACACAGACAAGCCAACACAGTGCAGTCGTTCTGTCCCCTTTGCAGAAGAGCACCCCCAGAGTATGATGTTTCCACCCCCATGCTTCAAGGTTGGGACGGTTTTCTTGGGGTTGTTCTCATCCTCTAAACACGGCAAGTGGAGTTGATTCCAAAAAGCTATTTTGGTCTCATCTGACAACATGACCTTCTCCCATGCCTCCTCTGGATCATCCAGATGGTCACTGCTGAACTTCAATTGGGCCTGGACATGTGCTGGCTGGAGCAGAGGGAACTTGCTGCCCTGTGGGATTTTAAACCATGACAACATCGTGTGTTACTAATGTAATCTTTGTGACTGTGGTCTCAGCTCTCTTCAGGTCATTGATCAGGTCCTGCTGTGTAGTTCTGAGCTTTCTCAGAATCATCCTTACCCCGTGAAGTGAGATCTTGCATGAAATCCCAGACCGAGGGAGACTGACACTCATCTTGTGTTTCTTCCACTTTCTAATAAATAATCACAATAGTTGTCTTCTCACCAAGCTGCTTGCCTATTGTCCTGTAGTTCATCCCAGCCTTGTGCAGGTCTACAGTTTTGTCCCTGGTGTCCTTAGACAGCTCTTTGGTCTTGGCCATGGTTGACAGGTTGGAGTGTGATTGACTGAGTGTGTGTACAGCCTACCCTGGGTAATTGGGAGAGTCGGGAGTTTTCCCGGTGGGCTGGTCCAACCTGGGGCCGTTGTGAGGGGGTGTTAATATATATGCATACATATATGACCACCACTAACTGTTAGGCTACACAGCAAGACACTTGGGCTGTTGTATCTTAAAGAGAAGACATTAAGTGTTATAAATGTTTTACAATCATGAAACTTCACAAGAAAATAACTTAAGACTGCTTCTTTTGCAACGCTGTTATCTTTTCCAGAGCCTAAGGTAGGGACATACCATTACGCATTTAACACCCCTATGCATCCATTACAGTTAGTTCAGTCCAATCAAACCCTGTGCACTCAGATGGGATTTGCGCTACTAGCAAGTATAGGAGGAGTGGCCCGTGAGTGAAAAGATGGACATAAAAAAGCCAGGTGGAGCTGAAAAAGCTAGATTAAGAAAAAGAAAAGCTTTGGAGGAAGATGCTGCCAAGTGTGCAAAGCTCACAGATATTTTTCAAGAAGACAGAGCGAAGAGGGAAATGGTAAATAGGGCTGGGCAGAACAGGCTACGTGCCTGTTGATGCCAGGATGTCAGCCGTATCAACATTTGTAGTACAGTACCACCTCTTCCAGCTACTTACAGACTTCACTGACTTAAGATGGGCAGACACTGTACGATATTTTCAATCGTTGTACTTGGCTCCAGCTCAAACCATGCGACAAAACCGCAGGGTTTAAAAGTTCAGAGCGCACGATTCATGTTCTCACACTGTACACCAGCCTTAGGTGGTGTACTGGTGAGTTAACAATACTATTCTTGTTTTAACTAAGGCTGGGCTTACACTGTGTGATTTTTGGCTCGTTTTCAGCCGATTTTTCACTTGTGTGAGAATTTTTTGGATTGCGCCGAGTTTCAGCTTAATCGTGCGTCCTGCATTGTGCAGTCTACATGGAGTAACGAGCTGCGTTTAACATCTCACGACCACCTCCCGATGGGGAATCATATGGTCGGATAAAAATCAAACCTGTTTGATATTTTGGTCAGCCATCGTAACTCGTGAGGGTTCTGCGCTGTTGAAGCAGCACTACAAGCGTCTACGCGCTGATTACCTCATGCACTGTGCATGTGCAAACACCGGAGAGTGCAAACAGTGATCTCATGTAAAGTCTTGTGTTTTTTTTTTTTTTATTGCGTTCCCTCGCAATAACCTAATATATTAAAGTTCATGCCTATCAGCGAGCACAGTGAGTGGAATCATGTGGGGGGAGACTGAACGTATATGCGCGCGCACACACACACAGCAGACAACAACAGGATTTACGACAGATGAGCACAGCTGTAAGACTCCGTATGAAATATAGTTTATTATACAACAGTGTAAGTAGCAACACCTGTTATGAATGTTTGTGTTTTCTTTTTTTTTACCGTCCTCTTGTGAATCATGTTGCAGTCTGCTGTGTGTGCGCACATGCGCGCATATGCGCTCAGTCTCCCCACCTGATTTCACTCACTGTGCGAAATAAATAAATAAATAAAAAAAAAGCTTCTGTTACGCTTTGCTTCCTGATGTGTGATTTTTGAACGTATACAATGTGAACAGTCACCGCTGGACTGATGGTATTGCACACCGGGCATTTGCCCGCTGGCCTACTGGCCTGCAGATTTTTTTTTTTTTTTTTTTTACACGAAGTAAAGCGAGCTTCATCCGCGTTTTTTTTTCTTGTAGCAGCTACGACTCGTCGTCACCTTTTAAAGCGCGGTGATAACAGCACACCTGCACTGAGCTTTACAAAGACATTTTTATGCTTTTTCCTCCTTTATTTAGAGCTGAGCTGAGCCGCTCCGTATCTGCACGTTAAAACAGCTGATCCTCCGCGACGCGTCAACAACTAACACTATTTTCCACTCAAATGCACCTAAACTCTCTTTCTGGGGAGCGCATGATGTGAAAACGCAATAAAACTTTCTGACATGTAAATCTGGTCATGTTTTGTGCATAAATAAATGTTATCCATTCTTTGTGCTCAAACGCCAAAGCAGGGGCGATTCCAGATGGAATGGGGGCGTGGGGCAAGGATGTCCCCCCCTCACAACACCCTAGATTAAAGGTCCAGTTTTGAAGCCTTTTTTTTTACTACAACTACTAATACTACTTAAAATAATAATAATTTCAACAAGTAAAATGTTTAGAGAAAATTTAAATGTTAGAAAAATGTTAGAATTTAATAGTTACATTTATTAACAATGTAGGTTAGAAATTACAAGTTTTACTGTTACAGTGCTGTCAACAGTTAAATATGAGGTCAAGAAAGAGGTCTTTATTTTACTTTTTATAAAACAAGTATATATTTTCATTGAAGTCAAGAAAGGGTGACTATAAAGTGAGGCAGGGACCACTACGGCCATGACGGTAAGTGAAGGATAACTTCAGCTATTAATTGCTGAACAGCAACCTAACTTGTTCATAAATCAGACATCTGTGTGTGAGAGAGACATTCTGATCTTCTGGTCCGAAGTAAAGTGCTGTCTAACTGGGTCACTCAGATATGAATTAAGGTTGGATATTATTTTCGTTCGTACTAACTCTGCCAGTCACGTAACCTAGCCTAGCAATGTAACCTGTGCAAATGGTGTGCATGGCTAGCTACCATGCTGTCGCCGCCAGGTTGTTTCTTTATTCTATTTGTGTGACGGTCGTGCGTCGGTCATACGAGTATGCTGTTTTGCACAGTCTGCGGTGCGGTGGCGTGGTATAACGGCGTCCCTGTCTAAAATGTATTTTCCCAAGTCCTGGCATAATTTCACATACCTAACATTTTACTTTAAATTGAAAGTCATTCTCTAAGTTGATTAGCAACACAAATTGGTAGTAGAGAAGCTTGAATCTTCGACTGGACTGGGTTGCTTGACGTGAGGACATTTCGCTTCAAATCACAGAAGCTTCCTCAGCTAAAATTCTTGCTCTGGTAGTCTGACTTCTGTCTTGACTCTTGTAGAGTCAAGACAGAAGTTTGAGAGAGGTGTCAAGGAAGCATTCTTTGTAAAACAGTTGAAACCCAGCCTTAACCGGGGGGGCGGGTCTCAGACAAGCTTTGTCCTCTGTTTACAATGGGGTACTCAGGTCAAAGCAGTTTCAGTCTTTTGTTCATGGTAATGAGTCATTCACGTCATCAGGAGAGTCGTCAAGGGAGCCATCAGGGGAGGCTTCCATCCCATCATTAGGAGAGTGCACAATAGGTGCTAATTAGAGCTATTGTTTAGTCACTAGCCTATAGCAGTCAGCCTCTCCGTAGGAAGGGTCTGGTTAGGTTAAAAACTCCAGCTTTTGTTGGCTTCTGGTTTATTCTTCTCTACAAGAGTCAAGACAGAAGTCAGACTACCAGAGCAAGAATTTTAGCTGAGGAAGCTTCTGTGATTTGAAGCGAAACGTCCTCACGTCAAGCAACCCAGTCCAGTCGAAGATTCAAGCTTCTCTACTATGGAAACCACCTGGACAACTGAGAGCCTACACAGAAACACAAATTGGTAATAAAAGAAATCCTTGATGTTACTTGTAGCTTGTAGTGAGATAGACAACTGTCTCCATCTTGTGGCCTTTTTGTGTATTGCAGTTTCAAAAAGTTCAACCTTTGTATCCAGTCATTGGTCCAATCATCCAGTCATTTCTTGCTTTATATGATGAATTGTATCACACAAGTAATGATATATTATTTATAGTATAGCCTACAGTATTTCTATAACAAATGTTTTTATATAATTTCTATTTCTAAATTTAAGTAACAAGGCTGAATGAAATGATGGCTTATTATGTCTAAAAAGTAATGTGACCTACTGTCAATAGATCATACTTTTGATAAACCTATGATAACTGTATTTCGGGAGAACTTTTCATAATGCTTCTTATTGTGTTAAAATGTATGTGTCTCCTGGTGCACATTAATCGGTTAAGGGACCAAAAAAAAAACAAAACACTGTCACAGCAGGCTTAATTTTCCTTCCCCTTCGATACCTGGTGGTGGCCTGGTCTTGGTTAAAAATGCCCGGCCTGAAAAATTTCCCCAGTCCAGCCCTGTGAACAGTCAGATCGCATCAGAGCGTCGGGCTGTACAGTGTGAGAACATGAATCGTGCGGTCTGAACTTTTAAACCCTGCGGTTTTGTCACACAGTTTGAACTGGAACCAAGTACAACGATTCAAAATATCGTACAGTGTATGCCCAGCTTAACTAACTTTTACTTTCTATTATAAGCCACCCAATTTTCACAGTCAGTCAGCACATAAATGCCACAGCAGAACTCTTATTATCCCTGTGCGCTGGCGGTTTGTGGGCCGGTTGGATATGAAACTACCGGGCTGAAAAATGTTCCCAGCACACCCCTGCACACAGGTGTCTTTTATACAGGTAACAAGTTCAAACAGGTGCAATTAATACAGGTAAAGAGTGCAGAATAAGAGGGCTTCTTAAAGAAAAATTAACAGGTCTGTGAGAGCCAGAATTCTTGCTGGTTGGTAGGTGTTCAAATACTTATTTCATGCAATAAAATGCAAATTATTTAAACATCATGCAATGTGATTTTCTAGATTTTTTTTTAGATTCTGTCTCTCACAGTTGAAGTATACCTACGATAAAAATTATAGACCTCTCCATTCTTTGTAGGTGGAAAACCTGCAATATACGAGGTCTGTTAGAAAAGTATCCGACCTTTTTATTTTTTGCAAAAACCTGATGGGTTTGAATCACGTGTGCTTGCATGAGCCAACCTTGAACCTTCGTGCGCATGCGTGAATTTTTTCACGCCTGCCGATTGCGTCATTTGCTGGTAAGCAGCCTTTGTGTGAGGATGGGTGTAGTCTCTCATCGGATTTTCTTTGCAAGGAAATGGCGGAACGACTGGAGCAGCGCAACTGCATCAAATTTTGCCAGAAACTGGGTGACAGCCAGGTGGAAATCATTCGGATTATTCAGATGGCCTTCGGTGACGATCCTATGGGCATCACACAGATTAAGGAGCGGTACAACTGGTTTAAAGACAGCCGCACAGCGGTGGAGAGCGAGCCGCGCTCCGGGCGGCCATCCACATGCCGAAATGACCAGATCATTTCCAAAGTGAACGCTGTGGTGATGTGGGACCGTCGTGTGACTGTCCGAGAAATTGCGGAAGAGGTGGTCATCAGCACTTTTTCGGCACATTCCACTGTGACAGAAGATTTGGTCATGAAAAGAGTTGCAGCGAAATTTATGCCGATGGCTTCGGCACGAAGCTGCTGACGGAGCAAAAGCGCCTTCGTGTTGAAGTCTCACAGGACATGTTGTGACATGCCCACCTCGTCCACAATTTCTCGGATAGTCACATGACTGAAAAGCCACCGAAAGCCGTCTGAATCATCTGAATGGTGGACGAGGAGGGCATGTCACAACATGTCCTGTGAGACTTCAACACGAAGTTGCTTTTGCTGCGCCATCAGCTTCGTGCCGAAGCCATCGGCATTAAAGTCGCGCTGCTCCAGTCGTTCCGCCATTTTCCTTGCAAAGAAAATCCGACGAGAGACTCCACCCATCCTCACACAAAGGCTGCTTACCAGGAAATGACGCAGTCGACAGGCGTGAAAAAATTCACGCATGCGCACGAAGGTTCAAGGTTGGCTCATGCAAGCACACGTGATTCAAATACATCAGGTTTTTGCAAAAAATAAAAAGGTCGGATACTTTTCTAACAGACCTTATATATATATATATATATATATATATATATACATATATATATATACACTCAACAAAAATATAAACGCAACACTTTTGGTTTTGCTTCCATTTTGTATGAGATGAACTCAAAGATCTAAAACTTTTTCCACATACACAATATCACCATTTCCCTCAAATATTGTTCACAAACCAGTCTAAATCTGTGATAGTGAGCATTTCTCCTTTGCTGAGATAATCCATCCCACCTCACAGGTGTGCCATATCAAGATGCTGATTAGACACCATGATTAGTGCACAGGTGTGCCTTAGACTGGCCACAATAAAAGGCCACTCTGAAAGGTGCAGTTTTATCACACAGCACAATGCCAAAGATGTCACAAGATTTGAGGGAGCGTGCAATTGGCATGCTGACAGCAGGAATGTCAACCAGAGCTGTTGCTCGTGTATTGAATGTTCATTTCTCTACCATAAGCCGTCTCCAAAGGCGTTTCAGAGAATTTGGCAGTACATCCCACCAGCCTCACAACCGCAGACCACGTGTAACCACACCAGCCCAGGACCTCCACATCCAGCATGTTCACCTCCAAGATCGTCTGAGACCAGCCACTCGGACAGCTGCTGAAACAATCGGTTTGCATAACCAAAGAATTTCTGCACAAACTGTCAGAAACCATCTCAGGGAAGCTTATCTGCATGCTCGTCGTCCTCATCGGGGTCTCGACCTGACTCCAGTTCGTCGTCGTAACCGACTTGAGTGGGCAAATGCTCACATTTGCTGGCGTTTGGCACGTTGGAGAGGTGTTCTCTTCACGGATGAATCCCGGTTCACACTGTTCAGGGCAGATGGCAGACAGCGTGTGTGGCGTCGTGTGGGTGCGCGGTTTTCTGATGTCAATTGTTGTGGATCGAGTGGCCCATGGTGGCGGTGGGGTTATGGTATGGGCAGGCGTCTGTTATGGATGAAGAACACAGGTGCATTTTATTGATGGCATTTTGAATGCACAGAGATACCGTGACGAGATCCTGAGGCCCATTGTTGTGCCATACATCCAAGAACATCACCTCATGTTGCAGCAGGATAATGCACGGCCCCATGTTGCAAGGATCTGTACACAATTCTTGGAAGCTGAAAATGTCCCAGTTCTTGCATGGCCGGCATACTCACCGGACATGTCACCCATTGAGCATGTTTGGGATGCTCTGGACCGGCGTATACGACAGCGTGTACCAGTTCCTGCCAATATCCAGCAACTTCGCACAGCCATTGAAGAGGAGTGGACCAACATTCCACAGGCCACAACTGACAACCTGACCAAGTCTATGTGAAGGAGATGTGTTGTACTGCATGAGGCAAATGGTGGTCACACCAGATACTGACTGGTATCTCCCCCCCTCCCCAATAAAACAAAACTGCACCTTTCAGAGTGGCCTTTTATTGTGGGCAGTCTAAGGCACACCTGTGCACTAATCATGGTGTCTAATCAGCATCTTGATATTGCACACCTGTGAGGTGGGATGGATTATCTCAGCAAAGGAGAAGTGCTCACTATCACAGATTTACACTGGCTTGTGAACAATATTTGAGGGAAACGGTGATATTGTGTATGTGGAAAAAGTTTTAGATCTTTGAGTTAATCTCATACAAAATGGGAGCAAAACCAAAAGTGTTGCGTTTATATTTTTGTTGAGTGGGTATATATATATATATATATATATATATATATATATATATATATATATATATATATATATATATATATATAATCCAACCTTCAAGAGAACAGAATGGCATTCAGGGCATTCAGTTTCCAGCCATATACAAATTAGATGTGATTACATTATTGTGTCATCTAGCTGTTTGTTTGTTTGTTTTTTGTGAAAATTCAGAGACAACAGTGACTTCTGGTGTCAGTATTATGGCAACACTGCTCAGACGTGAACAGAAGTTCTTTGAATCTATGCTCGAATTCTCTTCCTCACCGACTGGAAGTGTGAGTCAGTAAACTTAAATTGAATTCTAAATTGTGAAACTGTATTGTGAGGATGAAATATGTAAGTATATCGAGAGTTTAATTTTCAAGCAGAATAAAATTCAGAGTAAACAAATTAAGTTTCCACTTTACTGCAGATCAGTTCCAAACTAATATATTCAGTTTCAAATGATGTTATTTAGATTGTTTCTTTTTTAATACAATTCAAATTTAAATCTAAATTATTTTAATTCAGTTTTATGTGGGGCAATGGGCACAAATTCTGCTGTCAGAGTGTTTTTCATAATTGCCGGCACTATGCTTTGTCTGGACCAATTTTATTTTCCTCTGTTGGAGGATGAAAGTGTGCTTGTGTTCTGCCTGAAGTGCTTTTGGGGTTTTGTTTGATTTAGGTCAGGCACAAATAGTCCTGTCAAACAATAACAAGTAAATGTGTTAAAATATTGGCATTGTTTGTTTGTTTGTTTGTTTGTTTGTTTGTTTTTTAATGGTCTGCATTGCTAATTGGTATATAATATACAGAGTGACACATTTTCGTAAAATTTTGAGGTAACTGTAAATTTATTTGTGTAGATGTTTATTTTAATGCTTAACTGTAAAGTAAGGAAAAAACTGTGATGTAAGGAAAAAAAATTGCAATATGCTTTGTTGGGTTTTTGAGTGTTTTGCTGTGAATGTGGAATTTCAGATAATTGTACATTACAGTCTGTGATATAAAGATGATTTTTTTTTAACCGTTGCGTTTGTGTGCATGTCAGAGAGAGATGGAGGGAGGAGACAGGATGACTCATTGACACTCTGTGCTTCTTCATACTAATGAGAATCCGTGGACATTGCAATGTCTGATTACAAAAGACAGCCATTAGCTATCCATTCCATGTCCCCGGTGTCCCTTTCTTCATTGTTGCCTCTTATACCTCTTTCCCATTTTTCAAATTAATCATATTCTTTCCTGGTCTTTCTGCATTTCTTCTTCCTTCCCTTCATCTTTTGGTCTTATACACCTTGAACATCCTATCGCCTAAGTAAATATCAACCTGTATCTGTACAGTTTTAACATTGTGAGAGGTAATGTGGAGCTACCTTTTTTTCATGTACAGTGAATATCTGAATTTACCACAATAATAAAGCATTATAATAACTAGAATCCCTAAGTATGTTTGAGAAAAAACAAACTAAAAGGAAAACATCTCAAAATACAATGTCACTTCATATTGTTTTAACTCTTTTAGCATTTTCTCAGTCTATGGAAAAGCATAGGCATTTACCCTGTAAAATATGGTGAGTAAATAGCTAGCTATGTACTTAGCTAAATACTAGCTACTTAACTCACAAGCACAGATAGATAGATAGATAGATAGATAGATAGATAGATAGATAGATAGATAGATAGATAGATAGATAGATAGATAGATAGATAGATAGATAGATAGATAGATAGATAGATAGATAGATAGATAGATAGATAGATAGATAGATAGTTAGTTAGTAGCTGAATAGGTGTTGTCTTCTGGGACACTGAGGCCAGCAGCAGGCCATCAATTCGAGAGCTACTGTGCCAGGTTGCGATTCATAAAATTTTCATCAACTTGAGAGTCCAAGAGGACTCCCCCCTCCCCCCAATTCAGTGGAACCAGAAGAAATGATGATGGTGGCTGGGGTGACAGACTGGATGATAGAGGACTTGGTGGAAGAGTGGCTCTGTGTATTGATGAGTCTTGCCTTTTAGCAGAAACTCTGCAATGAAATATCTTGATGCTCCACAGTATATTCGCCCTATTGACGTATCCCAAAATCCCTTGCGCGCCAGAGAGACACAGCAGTCAAACAACATAGAGAATCCATATGATGACAATTGTAAATGAATATTATACAACAAAAATGTAATTTTTTATGCTTTTCATCACGTTAATAAGAGACTGCTGCATGATACCCTGAAAACCTGCTAAAACAATTATAAGAAATAATCCGTGTCTGCTACGTTTAATCTGTGTGGAATTTAATAAACGCAAACCGAATTTCAGACAAATTATATATATTAGTCTGGAACAAAGAGGACAAACAAATCAAATCAATTTTTATTTATTTATTTCAAATCAAAATCAAATCAATTTTATTTATATAGCGCCAAATCACAACAAACAGTTGCCCCAAGGTGCCTTATATTGTAAGGCAAGGCCATACAATAATTACGGAAAAACCCCAATGGTCAAAACGACCACCTGTGAGCAAGCACTTGGCAACAGTGGGAAGGAAAAACTCTCTTTTAACAGGAAGAAACCTCCAGCAGAACCAGGCTCAGGGAGGGGCAGTCTTCTGTTGGGACTGGTTGGGGCTGAGGGAGAGAACCAGGAAAAAGACATGCTGTGGAGGGGAGCAGAGATCAATCACTAATGATTAAATGCAGAGTGGTGCATACAGAGCAAAAAGAGAAAGAAACACTCAGTGCATCATGGGAACCCCCTAACAGTCTAAGTCTATAGCAGCATAACTAAGGGATGGTTCAGGGTCACCTGATCCAGCCCTAACTATAAGCTTTAGCAAAAAGGAAAGTTTTAAGCCTAATCTTAAAAGTAGAGAGGGTGTCTGTCTCCCTGATTTGAATTGGGAGCTGGTTCCACAGGAGAGGAGCCTGAAAGGTGAAGGCTCTGCCTCCCATTCTACTCTTACAAACCCTAGGAACTACAAGTAAGCCTGCAGTCTGAGAGCGAAGCGCTCTATTGGGGTGATATGGTACTATGAGGTCCCTAAGATAAGATGGGACCTGATTATTCAAAACCTTATAAGTAAGAAGAAGAATTTTAAATTCTATTCTAGAATTAACAGGAAGCCAATGAAGAGAGGCCAGTATGGGTGAGATATGCTCTCTCCTTCTAGTCCCTGTTAGCACTCTAGCTGCAGCATTTTGAATTAACTGAAGGCTTTTCAGGGAACGTTTAGGACAACCTGATAATAATGAATTACAATAGTCCAGCCTAGAGGAAATAAATGCATGAATTAGTTTTTCAGCATCACTCTGAGACAAGACCTTTCTAATTTTAGAGATATTGCGCAAATGCAAAAAAGCAGTCCTACATATTTGTTTAATATGTGCATTGAATGACATATCCTGATCAAAAATGACTCCAAGATTTCTCACAGTATTACTAGAGGTCAGGGTAATGCCATCCAGAGTAAGTATCTGGTTAGACACCATGTTTCTAAGATTTGTGGGGCCAAGTACAATAACTTCAGTTTTATCTGAGTTTAAAAGCAAGAAATTAGAGGTCATCCATGTCTTTATGTCTGTAAGACAATCCTGCAGTTTAGCTAATTGGTGTGTGTCCTTTGGCTTCATGGATAGATAAAGCTGGGTATCATCTGCGTAACAATGAAAATTTAAGCAATGCTGTCTAATAATACTGCTTAAGGGAAACATGTATAAAGTGAATAAAATTGGTCCTAGCATAGAACCTTGTGGAACTCCATAATTAACCGTAGTCTGTGAAGAAGACTTCCCATTTACATGAACAAATTGTAATCTATTAGATAAATATGATTCAAACCACCGCAGCGCAGTGCCTTTAATACCTATGGCATGCTCTAATCTCTGTAATAAAATTTTATGGTCAACAGTATCAAAAGCAGCACTGAGGTCTAACAGAACAAGCACAGAGATGAGTCCACTGTCTGAGGCCATAAGAAGATCATTTGTAACCTTCACTAATGCTGTTTCTGTACTATGATGAATTCTAAAACCTGACTGAAACTCTTCAAATAGACCATTCCTCTGCAGATGATCAGTTAGCTGTTTTACAACTACCCTTTCAACACTTTTTGAGAGAAAAGGAAGGTTGGAGATTGGCCTATAATTAGCTAAGATAGCTGAGTCAATTGATGGCTTTTTAAGTAATGGTTTAATTACTGCCACCTTAAAAGCCTGTGGTACATAGCCAACTAATAAAGATAGATTGATCATATTTAAGATCGAAGCGTTAATTAATGGTAGGGCTTCCTTGAGCAGCCTGGTAGGAATGGGGTCTAATAGACATGTTGGTGGTTTGGAGGAAGTAACTAATGAAAATAACTCAGACAGAACAATCGGAGAGAAAGAGTCTAACCAAATGCCGGCATCACTGAAAGCAGCCAAAGATAACGATACGTCTTTGGGATGGTTATGAGTAATTTTTTCTCTAATAGTTAAAATTTTATTAGCAAATAAAGTCATGAAGTCATTACTAGTTAAAGTTAAAGAAATACTCGGCTCAATAGAGCTCTGACTCTTTGTCAGCCTGGCTACAGTGCTGAAAAGAAACCTGGGGTTGTTCTTATTTTCTTCAATTAGTGATGAGTAGTAAGATGTCCTAGCTTTACGGAGGGCTTTTTTTATAGAGCAACAGACTCTTTTTCCAGGCTAAGTGAAGATCTTCTAAATTAGTGAGACGCCATTTCCTCTCCAACTTACGGGTTATCTGCTTTAAGCTGCGAGTTTGTGAGTTATACCATGGAGTCAGGCACTTCTGATTTAAAGCTCTCTTTTTCAGAGGAGCTACAGCAAAGTTGTCTTCAATGAGGATGTAAAACAATTGACGAGATACTCTATCTCACTTACAGAGTTTAGGTAGCTACTCTGCACTATGTTGGTATATGGCATTAGAGAACATAAAGAAGGAATCATATCCTTAAACCTAGTTACAGCGCTTTCTGAAAGACTTCTAGTGTAATGAAACTTATTCCCCACTGCTGTGTGGTCCATCAGAGTAAATGTAAATGTTATTAAGAAATGATCAGACAGAAGGGAGTTTTCAGGGAATACTGTTAAGTCTTCAATTTCCATACCATAAGTCAGAACAAGATCTAAGATATGATTAAAGTGGTGGGTGGACTCATTTACATTTTGAGCAAAGCCAATTGAGTCTAATAATAGATTAAATGCAGTGTTGAGGCTGTCATTCTCAGCATCTGTGTGGATGTTAAAATCGCCCACTACAATGATCTTATCTGAGCTAAGCACTAAGTCAGACAAAAGGTCTGAAAATTCACAGAGAAACTCACAGTAACGACCAGGTGGACGATAGATAATAACAAATAAAACTGGTTTTTGGGACTTGACTAAGAGTCAAGCTTTCAAATGAATTAAAGCTCTGTCTGGATTTTTGATTAATTAATAAGCTGGAATGGAAGATTGCTGCTAATGCTCCGCCTCGGCCCGTGCTACGAGCATTCTGGCAGTTAGTGTGACTCAGGGGTGTTGACTCATTTAAACTAACATATTCATCCTGCTGTAACCAGGTTTCTGTAAAGCAGAATAAATCAATATGTTGATCAATTATTATATCATTTACTAACGGACTTAGAAGAGAGTGACCTAATGTTTAATAGACCACATTTAACTGTTTTAGTCTGTGGTGCAGTTGAAGGTGCTATATTATTTTTTCTTTTTGAATTTTTATGCTTAAATAGATTTTTACTGGTTATTGGTGGTCTGGGAGCAGGCACCGTCTCTACGGGGATGGGGTAATGAGGGGATGGCAGGTCGGAGAGAAGCTGCAGAGAGGTGTGTAAGACTACAACTCTGCTTCCTGGTCCCAACCCTGGATAGTCACGGTTTGGAGGATTTAAGAAAATTGGCCAGATTTCTAGAAATGAGAGCTGCTCCATCCAAAGTGGGATGGATGCCGTCTCTCCTAACAAGACCAGGTTTTCCCCAGAAGCTTTGCCAATTGTCTATGAAGCCCACCTCAAACAGTGTTGTAAAGAACAATAATCAAGACGTTAAAGTGCAAACTTCACTTCCCCCAGAACGACATAATCAGGAAGCGAGCGTAGCTCACAGCAGCTCCCATTGAAAATAACGGAGAGACAGCCTGTGATTCTCTCATGTTTACATAAAACAAATGCAATAATAGCGTCTATAAACCCAGAGAATATATTCATGAGAGTTTTAGGCACAATATAAAAATAGTTGTTTGTATGTTGCGATGTTAATGGTGTTGTCCGCATGCAGCGGTTAAAGTGCAGCCCGATCAGAGTGTCTCAGTGCAGTTCTCAATATTACTGAGATCTCGCAGCGCGGCGACCTCTCTGAGGTTTTGCGGGATTTGAAACATCAATAGGGTGAAGGCAGACATATAATTCTTCAGGGAACAATGGGGACTGTCCAAGCTGTATGGGTTCCTCCTGGAGTGGCTAGAGACCATGTGGACATTAATGAAACTGGAGAGAAGAATGTGGTTTGGTGCCAGCATGTGGGTGTAGATCTGAGGTGTTCTGATTTCCTTTCACATAGTCATTGGTAATCTTTGTAGCTAGTGCCACCATTTCGTTAAAGTCAATTGATAGGTCTAATGGCAATAGATGATCTTTTAGCTGATCCGAAAATCCGTCCACAGATGTGTCTCTAAGAGCCGCCATGTTCCAGCCACTGTTGGCAGCCATGATCCTGAATCCAATGGAATAGTCCAGGACCATGCCTTTTCCTTGATGTAAAGCAAGCAGATCCTGGAACACCTCTTGTGCTCCATCTCCATACGAAGACATTTTCCTTGTTGTTGTTGAACAAGCTTCAGCAAAACAATAGATGGGAAAATGCTGATCTCATCCCACTACAGCCTACTCCCTGGCCTGTCCTGCAATGTGAATTATTATGAAAGCTACCTAGGAGGCATCCATAGGATACAAACTTGGCTGTTGTAAAAAAGTAATTGTATGTAAGGAAAAAAAATAATGAGGAAATGGCTCGTACCTTTCACTGGACGGCAGACATGACAAACACTAGTTTAAGAATCTCTGGTGTCTACTGCTGGAACACGTGCCAATGCTGCTGCTGGTTCAGATGAAACTGCTGGAAGATGGTTCTGCTAGCCAGTCTTCAGTTCCAACTGTTTATTGAGTGCTTTCTGAAATGATCTTAAATTGCTTTCATGAGTCCTGCAATTTGTTGTCCTTGTTCATTCAATTTGCAGCCCTGTACGATGACTGCAGTCTAGACAGGATTGTTCAGACATGGCCAGATTGTACTGAAATGGAGTTCACACAATCAGAGACCCCAGTGCAGAGAACCGCCTTCAGTCTCAGCTGTTGTGGTAACTCAGTTCAGAACACAGCAGACAAGTTTGTTTAGCAAATATCTCCAGGGGGAAACAAGCAGATGTGTAAACCATTGAAACAGGGCAGAGGTCAGAATACACCAGTAAGTCAGCACGTGAGGAAATGTGTCGATGAGGGAATGAGTGAAGACGGTAACCAGGAACACAAGCAGAGGGTCAAAGCACAGGAAGCAGTCATACCTCATAGGAAGTCTGATAAGCAGCAAGCTAAACTCAGTGTCCACAGGTAGGCAGCCTGGGTCAGCAACTGGAGATCAAGCACAGGAAATGAAGGTACTAGAGCAGGCATAGAACTGAGGCAATCCGGTGATGGGCTGAGGATGGTTATACATTGCGTCACTTAATCAAGTAAGCATGCGTATAAAGTGGATGCCCTGTGGAGTGGAATTAAAGCCAATGAAGTACACAATGAACAAATTTATTAAAATTAAAACACATTGAGACCAGCAACTTGGAGGAGAATTCACTAGGTGGAGTGGTAAATACACAAAGATAGAAATACGTGGAAGATAATGCTAGAAAAGCAGTAAACAAGGGAGCAGAAAACATACACCAGAAATGTGAACAGCTGTGAACCATGATAGTTCTTGCTCAGCAAAATGGGCTAAAATGTCATAACCAACATTTCTTCACAGTGCAGGTGATACACCTCATCTGAGTCTCCCTGCGTAACCGTATGTTTGGTGCAGTCATTCCAGTGTTACACAAGTGTCCACCAAAGAGACCTTTTACTAAAGACATCTAGTCATCGCCTTAGGTCATTGTTAGCATCCAAGTTTTTCAACCATACAGTAAGACGGGAAGCACCAGGGGCCTCATGTACAAAGCGCGCATGTGCACAAAAACCTGGCATACGCCTGTGTCCATGTCCATGTCCAGATGTATCAAAAGTAACGTGAGCATGGAAATGTGCGGTGCGTCACACAAAAATCCTGGCTGGTCTATTGCATGTTTCTACAGCTATTGTGCCATCTCCGACATGTACAGGTGATGCAGGGAACCGTTAATAGTGTGCAAACAAGAAGTCATCCGAGTGATGTGCACATCAGAGACACAATGATGAACATTTAACACACCTAATGTGTTTGCAATTATATGGATGGATTTAAAAGCATGCGCAAAGTGATACGTAAAATGGCACTAACAATGGCGTTGTTAGAGGACCTTGCAAATGGTGCAATCCAATGTGAGCGTGTATTTGGGGAACACGAGGATTTACTTCCAAATGAGGATAATTGGCTCATAAACTGATTTCGATTACCAAGGCCACTGTTACTGCAGTTGCGCACAGAACTGCGGTCGGCCCAGAGCGCAATACGGCAAGGAGTCAGGGGTTGTCGGTGCAATCATCCGAATGTCATCAGGTACATTCCAACATTACAGCGCAGTTTGCAGCGAGAGTCGATTTCCCGAATGTAATCGGAGCTGTTGATTGCACACAATTTGCTATAAAGGCGCCATCACGATGAGTTTGTTTTTTGTTAATAGGCTGCATGATGCGCGATTGGGGGATTGGGGGGGGTTGGGGGTGCTTGTCACAGTGTCAGCGGAAGCGCGCCTCACCTCTTTAACGTCAGTGTGTGCGTGCTGTTCTGCGTATCGGCCTCACACTCATGCTCCGTAGCTTCCACAAACATTTTTCGAGTTTCATGATTAATCCGTTTAACAGCGTACTGAATAAACTCTCCCTGCGTGTCTCCACATAATTTCCAGCCACATAATTTCCTTCCTGTGTTCATGTTGTCTGATGTGACGTTGTGGGGAATCCCTGCTCCAAGGGCCTATTTACATGTAATTGCATATTTAAATAGGGCGTGGCCAGGGAGGAGTTTGGTTCCACGTTCAGTTCCACGTTCAGTGGGACGTACAAACGGAACATGCGTGGATTCATGCCTGTGCACACTTTCATACATCTGAATATATTTGTGCTTACGCCACATTCAGGGTTTTGGCGTACGCCAGCTTTCAGCAGAAAGTCCACACAAGTCTTTGTACATGAGGCCCCAACACCCTAAAGACTTGGACCTTTGCTCTCCTGCAAACATATAGGCATCACCGAGCATTTCTTTCCAGCAATCTCATTTGAGCGGTGGCACATTGTCGTCCCCCCCCATGACAAGGAAAATTGCCAGTATGTTTTTGTAGCACTTACATTTAACATATCTTTAAAAACAAAAATTCAAAGAATACAAAAGGCTTTCGTGTCCTTCACGACTGCACATACAAGCCAATTTCCTGTCAGATCAGTGCCAAAACATCTCAGTCACGTGTTTAAAACTACCTTGAAAATTATTTTCGGTGATAAATCAGTGTCCTTGAATGCAGGCTCAGTGTGAACGTGCACCAGTCTGTTACAAAGATGAATCATTGTTACATACTGGATGAGAACAAAACATACTGACCACTGTTTACAAGCTACTGTGTCTTTATCTGCTCCTGTTAAAACACTTTGTACTTATGCCCTCTGGTTGTACTATATGCTTTTTTTTGTAATTGTACTTCTCCTCCATCTGGTGCTTTTTCCCATTGTCTTCTTCATTAATCTGTGCTTCTATCCCTCTTTGCATTCATTCTCTGTCAACACTATTTTCCTCCTTCAGGCTTTCAGAATCTTTTTATCTTCGTTCTTCTTCGCGATCCTTGCATCCTTTCTCCATCCTCCTCTTTCTGTGCTGTGATGAAGCTGATGTAGACAGGAGAGTATAGTACTGTTTTCTCTGAGTATAGTATAGTTTTCTCTGGGCCCCTCCCCAATCAGACCGGGAGTGACATGTTTAGCCGCATGTTCTCCTTGAATTGCTGGCTGTCTGAGTGGTGTCCAAAAAATGAGGTGGGCTTCATAGATAATTGGCAAAGCTTCTGGGGAAAACCTGGTCTTGTTAGGAGAGACGGCATCCATCCCACTTTGGATGGAGCAGCTCTCATTTCTAGAAATCTGGCCAATTTTCTTAAATCCTCCAAACCATGACTATCCAGGGTTTGGGACCAGGAAGCAGAGTTGTAGTCTTACACACCTCTCTGCAGCTTCTCTCCCCCTGCCATCCCCTCATTACCCCATCCCCGTAGAGCGGTGCCTGCTCCCAGACTACCAATAACCAGCAAAAATCTATTTAAGCATAAAAATTCAAAAAGAAAAAATAATATAGCACCTTCAACTGCACCACAGACTAAAACAGTTAAATGTGGTCTATTAAACATTAGGTCTCTCTCTTCTAAGTCCCCGTTAGTAAATGATATAATAATTGATCAACATATTGATTTATTCTGCCTAACAGAAACCTGGTTACAGCAGGATGAATATGTTAGTTTAAATGAGTCAACACCCCCGAGTCACACTAACTGTCAGAATGCTCGTAGCACGGGCCGAGGCGGAGGATTAGCAGCAATCTTCCATTCCAGCTTATTAATTAATCAAAAACCCAGACAGAGCTTTAATTCATTTGAAAGCTTGACTCTTAGTCTTGTCCATCCAAATTGGAAGTCCCAAAAACCAGTTTTATTTGTTATTATCTATCGTCCACCTGGTCGTTACTGTGAGTTTCTCTGTGAATTTTCAGACCTTTTGTCTGACTTAGTGCTTAGCTCAGATAAGATAATTATAGTGGGCGATTTTAACATCCACACAGATACTGAGAATGACAGCATCAACACTGCATTTAATCTATTATTAGACTCTATTGGCTTTGCTCAAAAAGTAAATGAGTCCACCCACCACTTTAATCATATCTTAGATCTTGTTCTGACTTATGGTATGGAAATAGAAGACTTAACAGTATTCCCTGAAAACTCCCTTCTGTCTGATCATTTCTTAATAACATTTACATTTACTCTGATGGACTACCCAGCAGTGGGGAATAAGTTTCATTACACTAGAAGTCTTTCAGAAAGCGCTGTAACTAGGTTTAAGGATATGATTCCTTCTTTATGTTCTCTAATGCCATATACCAACACAGTGCAGAGTAGCTACCTAAACTCTGTAAGTGAGATAGAGTATCTCGTCAATAGTTTTACATCCTCATTGAAGACAACTTTGGATGCTGTAGCTCCTCTAAAAAAGAGAGCTTTAAATCAGAAGTGCCTGACTCCGTGGTATAACTCACAAACTCGTAGCTTAAAGCAGATAACCTGTAAGTTGGAGAGGAAATGGCGTCTCACTAATTTAGAAGATCTTCACTTAGCCTGGAAAAAGAGTCTGTTGCTCTATAAAAAAGCCCTCCGTAAGGCTAGGACATCTTTCTACTCATCACTAATTGAAGAAAATAAGAACAACCCCAGGTTTCTTTTCAGCACTGTAGCCAGGCTGACAAAGAGTCAGAGCTCTATTGAGCTGAGTATTCCATTAACTTTAACTAGTAATGACTTCATGACTTTCTTTGCTAACAAAATTTTAACTATTAGAGAAAAAATTACTCATAACCATCCCAAAGACGTATCGTTATCTTTGGCTGCTTTCAGTGATGCCGGTATTTGGTTAGACTCTTTCTGTCCGATTGTTCTGTCTGAGTTATTTTCATTAGTTACTTCATCCAAACCATCAATATGTTTATTAGACCCCATTCCTACCAGGCTGCTCAAGGAAGCCCTACCATTATTTAATGCTTCGATCTTAAATATGATCAATCTATCTTTGTTAGTTGGCTATGTACCACAGGCTTTTAAGGTGGCAGTAATTAAACCATTACTTAAAAAGCCATCACTTGACCCAGCTATCTTAGCTAATTATAGGCCAATCTCCAACCTTCCTTTTCTCTCAAAAATTTTTGAAAGGGTAGTTGTAAAACAGCTAACTGATCATCTGCAGAGGAATGGTCTATTTGAAGAGTTTCAGTCAGGTTTTAGAATTCATCATAGTACAGAAACAGCATTAGTGAAGGTTACAAATGATCTTCTTATGGCCTCGGACAGTGGACTCATCTCTGTGCTTGTTCTGTTAGACCTCAGTGCTGCTTTTGATACTGTTGACCATAAAATTTTATTACAGAGATTAGAGCATGCCATAGGTATTAAAGGCACTGCGCTGCGGTGGTTTGAATCATATTTGTCTAATAGATTACAATTTGTTCATGTAAATGGGGAATCTTCTTCACAGACTAAAGTTAATTATGGAGTTCCACAAGGTTCTGTGCTAGGACCAATTTTATTCACTTTATACATGCTTCCCTTAGGCAGTATTATTAGACGGTATTGCTTAAATTTTCATTGTTACGCAGATGATACCCAGCTTTATCTATCCATGAAGCCAGAGGACACACACCAATTAGCTAAACTGCAGGATTGTCTTACAGACATAAAGACATGGATGACCTCTAATTTCCTGCTTTTAAACTCAGATAAAACTGAAGTTATTGTACTTGGCCCCACAAATCTTAGAAACATGGTGTCTAACCAGATCCTTACTCTGGATGGCATTACCCTGATCTCTAGTAATACTGTGAGAAATCTTGGAGTCATTTTTGATCAGGATATGTCATTCAAAGTGCATATTAAACAAATATGTAGGACTGCTTTTTTGCATTTACGCAATATCTCTAAAATCAGAAAGGTCTTGTCTCAGAGTGATGCTGAAAAACTAATTCATGCATTTATTTCCTCTAGGCTGGACTATTGTAATTCATTATTATCAGGTTGTCCTAAAAGTTCCCTAAAAAGCCAGCTGCAGCTAGAGTACTGACGGGGACTAGAAGGAGAGAGCATATCTCACCCATGTTGGCCTCTCTTCATTGGCTTCCTGTTAATTCTAGAATAGAATTTAAAATTCTTCTTCTTACTTATAAGGTTTTGAATAATCAGGTCCCATCTTATCTTAGGGACCTCGTAGTACCATATCACCCCAATAGAGCGCTTCGCTCTCAGACTGCAGGCTTACTTGTAGTTCCTAGGGTTTGTAAGAGTAGAATGGGAGGCAGAGCCTTCAGCTTTCAGGCTCCTCTCCTGTGGAACCAGCTCCCAATTCAGATCAGGGAGACAGACACCCTCTCTACTTTTAAGATTAGGCTTAAAACTTTCCTTTTTGCTAAATCTTATAGTTAGGGCTGGATCAGGTGACCCTGAACCATCCCTTAGTTATGCTGCTGTAGACGTAGACTGCTGGGGGGTTCCCATGATGCACTGTTTCTTTCTCTTTTTGCTCTGTATGCACCACTCTGCATTTAATCATTAGTGATCGATCTCTGCTCCCCTCCACAGCATGTCTTTTTCCTGGTTCTCTCCCTCAGCCCCAACCAGTCCCAGCAGAAGACTGCCCCTCCCTGAGCCTGGTTCTGCTGGAGGTTTCTTCCTGTTAAAAGGGAGTTTTTCCTTCCCACTGTAGCCAAGTGCTTGCTCACAGGGGGTCGTTTTGACCGTTGGGGTTTTACATGATTATTGTATGGCCTTGCCTTACAATATAAAGCGCCTTGGGGCAACCGTTTGTTGTGATTTGGCGCTATATAAAAAAATTCATTGATTGAATTGAATTGAATTAAACACAGATGTGCAAAAAAAAACAACACACAAGCCTTCTGGGGTCTGTGTGGTTCGTTTTCAGATTGTGTACAGTCTGAAATCATCTGATCACAAAGATCAGATGATCTTGCGGTGTTAGATGCTCGTGCGTGCCAGCTGGAATTTGGCCGACACCTGCCGCGAGAGGGTTCCATGAGTTCGCACAGCGCACACTCTGTCTTTCAGTTGCTGGTGTGCGCAAATAGTTGTTGCAACACGTGTATGTTGGAAGCAGCTACGAAATTACACAGTTTGTATACGATTCCTGCTTCATGCAGCGTCCTGTTTTTATCCTCCAGATTTTCCAACTAAACTTGAGTCTTTAAATGAATTTCAATTGCATATCTGAGTCATTTTAGTTACCTATATTTGTATTTTATCTAAGTATTTTAAAGCTATAGTAGTACAGAAGATAACTCAAATAATCCTTCACATGGAGATACAAGCATCAGTAACCACATCGTGCAGCTGAAAAAAAAAATACGTCACCCACGGTATTCGAACCTGCGCCTTCCAAAAGCTCTGATTGCAGTCATAAACTTTACCAAGTGAGCTACCATCACTGTCCTGTAAAAGGTGCTGAACACTGTCTTATAACAGGAAGCACATGGACATATTAAAAAACACACACAAAACGACGCACCATATAAAAACATTGCATTGTATTAAATCCCTCTTATCAAGCAGGCAATACAAATATGATCTGTCTGTTCCTCTGTAGATGACCCATGGTCACAGACGTACAGTCATGAAATCACATGAATGAGAAGCAGAACGTCTCATTCATGTCCACAACTGCTGGTGCGTGTCCTGCCGGCCCACGCACATCTTGCCGACACGCGTGTCTTGTGGACGATGTGCCGCAGGACACTGCGTCATGTGGAACAGAGCTCACGTGGGTGACGTGACAGTCAGATCGCTTGCTGATCTGATGGTCTGATGGTCCATTTCAACCTGTGGGCAGCCTGACCATGTGTGCGCCGTGTGCACACGCTTGCTGCAGCCCGTCCCTACAGTGATGTATGTTTTTATTTTTGTCCACTTGATGACAGCAAACAGACACACACACGCACGTCACAGTGGTCAATTGTTAGCCCATGTCCGTCCAAACACAGTACTGTCCAGTTGGGATGTCCAGAATGACAGATCTCCACAGCTGCTTTTGTTATAGCCACACTTCCTGTCAGTTCAGCGCACACACCAAAGCTACACTCATGGGGCACTCAGACAAATGTCACTACGAGTACGACAGTGATTGTCTGCAGACTGTTGTCATGCCAAGAGTTGAATGGCCACACATTTTCTAAGTGCCATGCGAGCGGTGTTAGATGTTCATGTGTGTCAGCTGGAATTTGGCTGACACCTGCCGCGAGAGTTTGATGGGCTCGCATAGCGCACACTTTCAGCCGCTGGTGTTGTAGTGAAAGTGTAGTGACACGGACCCACAACAGGGGGTGTAAATGAACGTACAATCGAAATACAAAAGATAACAATTTAATGTTGTGAAATGTGCACAACGGTATACAGATACGATTTTAGACAACAGTCAAACAGTTGGTGACGTGCGGGCAGGCTCGAGGTTAGGAAACGCCTGTCTAGAGAAGAGCCGGGCCCCACACGATTTCCACTGCCAGCGGAGACCTGCAAAACACCGGAGCTGCCAAGTCCTGAGTCCCCAGGTGGCCACCGCCTCCAGCTGTCGGATCGGGTACTGCTGGCAGGAAGCACAAACAGATCAAGTGGGTGTGTGCACACCCAGCAAACAGTTCAGCACAGACAGTCACAGTCCCTTCCTGAGGGAATAATCCACCACTCCCAGGTAGCAGGAAAACTGAATACGTGCAGTGCCTAATGTAATACTCAGGAAATTTAGGAGTGGAAAACGCCAGCTCCAACAAATTCCGACAAAACCAGCTCTAAGCTGTAAGTATTCAGAAGGTTAACTGCAAAGAGTTCAGAAGCAAATATGTGCGTACGGCACAGAGACAGCTGAGAGGTTTACCTGTCGGGTAAGACGATTTCTCGGCAGGGATGTGACGTCTCTGCCAGGCTTTTATGGTGGGCTGATGAGGGGTGATGAATGACAGCTGATGTGATGGCTGACAGCTGTCTGTAGGTGTTCCAGGGAGGCGGCTGCGCCCTCTGGTGCCTGAAGCCCGCTTTCAGGCAGGGCGCCCTCTGGTGTTGGGCCAGCAGTACCTCCTCTTCTGGCGGCCCACATAATAGGTGTGTGCAAATAGTTGTAGCAACAGGTGTATGAGGCATTGGAAGCAGCTACGAAATTACACCATTTGCATACGATTCCTGCTTCATGCAAACTTAATGTGCAATTCGATCAAATTCACACTATGTGTGAAGGGGCCCTTAAGAATTGTGACAAAGTTCAATTTCAGTTTTTACAGGAGTCAAAAGTTAAAGGTCTTCCAATTTTGGTAAAAAGTGGTGCAAATTATTGGTTGAACTAATAGGATTAAAAAATGTAAAAGTTTTGACTGTGTTGAATGCTTGGTTTGCAAAGTATATCTCAAACAATATTGACGTACATTGGATTCTATGGCATGTGACATATGTTACCCTGTAATGTGACAACTAAGCATGACACATGGTGCAAACTATTCCTTTTTAAAACCCTATTAACTCAACCAATAATTTGCACATTTTACAAACATTGGAGCAACTTTAACTTTTGACCCCTGTATAAACTGAAACTGACCTTTGTCACCATTGTAGCAAGAAGCCTGCATCCACCATTCAACCTCCTAAGTTTGCATTAAACAAAAGTTGTAAAATTTCTTCAAAGACAGCTTAAGATCTGGGAAATGGCAAGTTGTAAAAGGAGGCTTTCCTGACCATAGTACAGGATGGCCAGCTGTCATCAACCCCCACCACTAACAGGATTTAAGATTCTCTAAAGTGCATTCCTCACAGAGCTGTGAATCCCCTTATCAGCCTGAAACCAGATGTTGCCAACTCCTTTCTCATCTAAAAAACACAGACCTCAGAAAGACCTGCTTTTCCCAAAGCCTAAACTCTGTCTTTACAAGAAGATTCAAGTAAAATCATTCCACAGATGAACTGCCATCAACTTGAGAATCACACTGCAGTTTGTCTGGTTCAAATCAATGCAGAATTGAAAAATATAATATTTTACGATGAAATCCAAAACCCAGTCCCTTCCAGTCCTTGAACCAAGAGTGACCCCTGTTGGACAAATTGGGAAAGTGCATGTAACTAACTTGTACAGTATTATAAAGTTTAACCACCTTTAAAAAGTGTACTTTTCTGTTGTAACCAGAAGAAAAAAAGAGGAAAAGGAAACGAACGTGATTGTTTAACCTCACACATGAAATTGATATATCTGGTATTTTGTGCTCTGATCATAGATTGTAGAAGGTTTATCCAATGTGCTTTTTCATATATATAATTGTGTTGGGTGGTAGTTCTAAGGACATTGTTTACTAGAGTTTTGCAATACAGGACTTGCTTAGTTTGTAAGTGGGAATTTAAGAATAACAGACGCTGATTTATTATAAAACTAAACAAAGGAATGAAGAAGAAAACTATAGTACCCAGAATTCTTGGGGATGGAGCTTTTAACCCTTTAAAAGCAGGCACCGCCAGGGAATCGCTCTCTTCCTCTTCTCTCTTCCTCTGGCTCTCTCTTCTCGGGTCTCGAGACGCTGCCTAGCCATCTGAATTTTTTTTATGACCCTTTGTCTGCAACCACATGCTGTTTAAACTTATTTCTTGTTTGTGCGCACAAGAAATGACTTTTTCCTTTTTCTACAGATAACTTTTGCTCAACTTTTGTAAAGTTAAATGCGCAGGCGCATTTAACTTCCTTTTGCGAATTTTCAAATTAAAACCTTTTTTCTTCATGAACTCAAAATTCATCCCGCAAACATTTTTCTTACAAAGTCAACTATTTTCGTATCGTGTTTTGTGATGTGATCCGGCTTCCAAAGACAACAAATTTTTGTTTTGGCAAATAGAAAAATAAAGACACTCAAGCCTTTAATCTGACAATCCCAGACTACAAGCGCTGCAGAGATAAAAACATCCAGGTCAGCTGAGACGCCAACAGCGATTTGAACCGCCGCCGCAAGTCACAGCCTAACAACGGAAAGCATCCCTGGTAACCAACAAAACTGGGCGGGGTGACCGGCAGAGTCTCTTTGTCAAGGTACCTGAAGCAGCTGTGTGACGGATGGATCATTGACTGAAAATGAGACGATTCCCAGCACATGACCTATGGAGACCAATCTGCACAGCGCCTCCAAAGTAAGACTGGGCTACGGTGTCAGATAAAAACAGAGTGGCTTTATTTTAATTCTATTCACCTTCATTAACAATATCTCCAGTTAATAAATACTAAAGTAAATTCCCTGCTGATTAGGACTAAATTCATTCTTAAACTCGTGCAACTAAACCAAATTATTTGAACGTCATACAATAATTGCTCAGTGAAATTCATCATCCTCAGAGTGTTTCCTGTGATATGTCCTGTTATTTAACTCTTACCTGAGTTAAATAAATATCTTAAACATGTGAAGTTGTCTGTGATTTTGTATGGTTTTACAGAGGGGGTTGGACTTGACATGTAGAACTTGCGACTGTAAGATTAGAGACTGATTTTAATATTTCCTATTGACTGACACTGAAATCATAGATATTACAACCTTGTTATAATATCATTCAGTCATAGGTGGTGCCCCTAGTATTTGAGGAAAAATCATCCACAAGTGATAATTTCAAATATCCTAAAACACATATTATATTCTTCCCAATGCTACACCATTCTTGCTGTTTTTACCACATAACTCCATAACATTCAGTCATAGATAGTCCAAACTATACTTTTTTGGAATCTTTATGATCAGACAAATAATGTGGTGTAGTTTTCAATATGATTGGAGCAATTTAAAATTTTGACCCCTGTGTAATTCTTCATTGACCCTTACCTGGCCACCATAGTGGATTTTCAAGTGGCCAGTACTTTTTCCTCAAACACTGATTTATGAAGAACATTCATACCAAATCTGATGCTTGTATCACCAAGTGATCAATTCTGGCCAAAAGTCATACTTATCTGCTCCACTACAGTGTGTATACTTGAGTGCCATGCAGTGGTGAGGCTGAGTTTGCATTATGCTGTCACTGGTCATCATTTTATTTACCTTCATGTTTTTCGTTCTTTGGTGACCGTGATTCATGCTCTCTTGCCTTCTACTGTAATAAGAAATAGGTATGGCCCTCTATTTCGCAACAATAAGGGTTCTTAAACTTGTTAGCCTGCTCTACCTACCAAATCAAATCAATTTTATTTATATAGCGCCAAATCACAACAAACAGTTGCCCCAAGGCGCTTTATATTGTAAGGCAAGGCCATACAATAATTACGGAAAAACCCCAACGGTCAAAACGACCCCCTGTGAGCAAGCACTTGGCGACAGTGGGAAGGAAAAACTCCCTTTTAACAGGAAGAAACCTCCAGCAGAACCAGGCTCAGGGAGGGGCAGTCTTCTGCTGGGACTGGTTGGGGCTGAGGGAGAGAACCAGGAAAAAGACATGCTGTGGAGGGGAGCAGAGATCAATCACTAATGATTAAATAAATGCAGAGTGGTGCATACAGAGCAAAAAGAGAAAGGAAACACTAAGTGCATCATGGGAACCCTCCAGCAGTCTAAGTCTATAGCAGCATAACTAAGGGATGGTTCAGGATCACCTGATCCAGCCCTAACTATAAGCTTTAGCAAAAAGGAAAGTTTTAAGCCTAATCTTAAAAGTAGAGAGGGTGTCTGTCTCCCTGATCTGAATTGGGAGCTGGTTCCACAGGAGAGGAGCCTGAAAGCTGAAGGCTCTGCCTCCCATTCTACTCTTACAAACCCTAGGAACAAAAGGTAAGCCTGCAGTCAGAGCGAAGCGCTCTATTGGGGTGATATGGTACTATGAGGTCCCTAAGATAAGATGGGACCTGATTATTTAAAACCTTATAAGTAAGAAGAAGAATTTTAAATTCTATTCTAGAATTAACAGGAAGCCAATGAAGAGAGGCCAATATGGGTGAGATATGCTCTCTCCTTCTAATCCCTGTCAGTACTCTAGCTGCAGCATTTTGAATTAACTGAAGGCTTTTCAGGGAACTTTTAGGACAACCTGATAATAATGAATTACAATAGTCCAGCCTAGAGGAAATAAATGCATGAATTAGTTTTTCAGCATCACTCTGAGACAAGACCTTTCTAATTTTAGAGATATTGCGCAAATGCAAAAAACCCAGCCCTACATATTTGTTTAATATGCGCATTGAATGACATATCCTGATCAAAAATGACTCCAAGATTTCTCACAGTATTACTAGAGGTCAGGGTAATGCCATCCAGAGTAAGGATCTGGTTAGACACCATGTTTCTAAGATTTGTGGGGCCAAGTACAATAACTTCAGTTTTATCTGAGTTTAAAAGCAGGAAATTAGAGGTCATCCATGTCTTTATGTCTGTAAGACAATCCTGCAGTTTAGCTAATTGGTGTGTGTCCTCTGGCTTCATGGATAGATAAAGATGGGTATCATCTGCGTAACAATGAAAATTTAAGCAATGCTGTCTAATAATATTGCCTAAGGGAAACATGTATAAAGTGAATAAAATTGGTCCTAGCACAGAACCTTGTGGAACTCCATAATTAACCTTAGTCTGTGAAGAAGATTCCCCATTTACATGAACAAATTGTAATCTATTAGATAAATATGATTCAAACCACCGCAGCGCAGTGCCTTTAATACCTATGGCATGCTCTAATCTCTGTAATAAAATTTTATGGTCAACAGTATCAAAAGCAGCACTGAGGTCTAACAGAACAAGCACAGAGATGAGTCCACTGTCTGAGGCCATAAGAAGATCATTTGTAACCTTCACTAATGCTGTTTCTGTACTATGATGAATTCTAAAACCTGACTGAAACTCTTCAAATAGACCATTCCTCTGCAGATGATCAGTTAGCTGTTTTACAACTACCCTTTCAAGAATTTTTGAGAGAAAAGGAAGGTTGGAGATTGGCCTATAATTAGGTAAGATAGCTGGGTCAAGTGATGGCTTTTTAAGTAATGGTTTAATTACTGCCACCTTAAAAGCCTGTGGTACATAGCCAACTAATAAAGATAGATTGATCATATTTAAGATCGAAGCATAAATTAATGGTAGGGCTTCCTTGAGCAGCCTGGTAGGAATGGGGTCTAATAGACATGTTGATGGTTTGGAGGAAGTAACTAATGAAAATAACTCAGAACAATTGGAGAGAAAGAGTCTAACCAAATACCGGCATCATTGAAAGCAGCCAAAGATAACGATATGTCTTTGGGATGGTTATGAGTATTTTTTCTCTAATAGTTAAAATTTTATTAGCAAAGAAAGTCATGAAGTCATTACTAGTTAAAGTTAAAAGTTACCAGTACAGTGGCTTGTAAAAGTATTCAGCCCCTTGGTATTTCATATATTTTAATTTGTTTATGGCATTTCAAATACAAAAAGTAAACCAGGCTTCTCATTATAAAAAATTCTAAAATTATCTTTCTTAAACTCAATCTGAAAGTAAACCTCTACAACCTGATATAAATGAATTTAAATATAAAAGCCAAGATGATGGATTGCATAAGTAATGGGCCCCTTTGGTATAATACCTGTAAATAATCAGTTTTATTGACAGTTTTCTTCAGACAAGTCAGAGGATGGATACATGAACATTTCCAAGTCACTGAATATGTCTTGGACTTTATTTACATCAATTATTTACAAACAGTATGGCACTCTATGGTAAATCTGTGTGGAGTAGACAGTTCTGAAAAACTAAGTGACTGTGCAAGAAGGAGAAGAGTGAGGAAAGCCACCAAGACACCTAGACAACCCAGAAGAAGTTATAGGCTTCTGTGGCTGTGACTGGAGAAATTGTGCACAGTGCAAGTTTTGGATTTTATATCCCCAGTTATACAGCTTCATGATGAAGTGGAGCAGAGGAGGGTTTTCTTAAACGGGGCCTGAAAGTTCACCTACAATTTGCCAGAAGGTACATCTGAGATGTAAGCCTAGATTTGATGTTTTAGTGAAACAAAATAGCCTTGGTTCACATTTCCATTTAAATAGCCTTGGTTCAAACTCCCATTGACAGGAAACTTAGAATGGTGCACTTGAGCAAGGTCCCAAATCCCCAATTTGCTCCCTATGTGTAGTTGAGCAACTTGTGTGACAGCGTGACAGTGTGTGAGTGTGTGTATTAATGTTTGAATTTAAGGTATCTTTGTAAAGCACTTCAAACATCTGCACCAGATGGAAAGTACCATATAAATCCAGTTCATTTACCATTATCTCTAATAGCTTTTGGACTTGCCATGCTGCAAAATCATGAGGAATTCTGACAAAATCCCAGCTGTCGGTTGATTGTCAGTGAAGGCACCTGATTGTGAGGAAGAGACCAGTGGTTGTGGTTGGATATCAGGCCAAGACTGCCAAAGGAAAGGTCAACCACTGAGCCTGCCAGTTGACTATACCGGTGACTGGCTGGTGCTCCTTATCTGTGGATATTCAGATAACCATTCTCCTCAACATCTTGGATGGCCCTGTAAACTTGTTGAGGGACACTTGCTTGTTTTTATTTCTGGACCCATTTCCTCTTTAAAATGTGGCTTAACACATTTTAGTTGTCTCCTCAGTCTGCATTCCTGGCTGAAATAAGCTTGCATTGACAACTCTTTCTGTTTTAGGAGTGTGACGAGTTCTTTGGTAGAGCTGGAATTCTTCCTAACATTCGTGGCACACAGGCATTGGCTGTTTGCCACCATTTAACTTAAATAAGTGTGAATGCTTTGATGATGTGGTGGAGGTCTGGATCACTGATTGGAATAATGGGACAATTACTGTGGATACTGATGAGGAGGACCTGGCTGTGTAGAAGGATGATGCTATCCTTTCTGTCTGGGGTTGTAGGCCTTTCCAGCAAACCAGGACTTGGAGGTTGGCTCCTATTAGTCAAATAACGTGACGTATAGGATACCACAGGGCTCATTCCTGGGTCCACTGCTTTATTCATTGCTTGATCATATTCTCAGATTACGTGGTGGAGATGAATTCTGATGAAACTAAGATGATGTTATCACTCCTGCCAAACACAGACTTTGATCTCTTCGCACTATTGGTGATTGTATGATTCATCACTGTGATAAGAGGTAAAAGTGTTGGGGTGATTTTTGATCAGTCTTTTTGTCTTTGTGGTTACAAACTAGAGCTGCAATGATTAATCAAATAATTGATTATTATTCAGATATTAAATTAATCAACTATTTATAAATCAATCATTTTTAGTCTTTCTTGAAAAAAAGCCCAGATCCATTCACTTAAGTTTCTTAATGTGAATATTTTGTAGTTAAACAGAATATCTTTGAGTTGTGTACAAAATAAGATATATATTTAATTTTGGGGAATACTGACTGACATTTTTCACCATTTTTTGACATTTCATGGACCAAACAACAATTGGTTCAGTAAGAAATTGACAGTTTAATCGGAAATGAAAAAATCATGAGTTGTGGTCTCATTAAATATTAGAGAGGTGATGAGGACTGCCCTTTATTGTTTGTGCAACATTGCAATGATTAGACTTAAATTGATATAACATTTGATTTGTGCATGTGAGACTGTGTCTACACGTGTGTGCATGTGTTTATGTGTGCATCAGTATTTCAGCACGTATGTTGAAAAAATTCAATCATTATACCTTGTGTCAAGCTTCACTGTGTAAAGTACAAACAGAAAATCAAAGCAGCAGAACTGTAAAAATAAATAAAAATGAACTGTAAAATTGAATTATTGCTGTCTTGGAGCCCTTCTGGTGTTCCATTGGGGCAGTTTGATTAATTTTCTGCTGCAAACAGCAGAACATCAACTGATGGTGTGAAACAGGACATCCCACATTGGAGATGTAGCAGTGCAGGGGACTGACTAAAGGCTGTTTGATGCTCTCTGCACTGACAGATGTGCTCAAGCGTGTGCAATTACAACCCACCACGGTTACATAATTGTACAGACCAAGTCTGTTCTTCTTAAAATTTGAACATCAGTTCTCACTGAAGGCATGTGTCTCATTGTGAATGAGGGGTTTGCCCTTTTTGTTGAGGTCACATAATCACAATCTAAACTAGACGCACTCGGAGAGCGCAAACCTCTGCCAAGGCCATAAGGTCAGTGACGTCTCCTGGAATACCCTTTGGTAAAGAGACTTATTCCACATCGTTTCACGCATCTATCGTCACGTTTCAGATTCAGTGGTTAAACCCTTAGATCTTCAGCAAATGCATTTGTAAAGAGAAACTGCATGAACTACTCACGTTTTTTTTTATTTTCTAATAAGTTTATTCAATGAGGAGAAACCAATGCTAAATTATTATTGTGTCATAACTTAATTTTTGTTCAGCCTTTGTGGCCCATCTTCATGAAGTTATCCTGCAATGATAAAGAATCCTTAAAAAAATTACTGGGTCCGGATCGTGTTCCGGATCATTACTAAAATTTAATGATTTCTAATTTAGGCCAAGATACACCCCTGGTAAAAATTTCATTGAAATCCATCGAGGATTTCTTGAGTAATCCTGCTAACAAACCAACCAACCAACCAACCAGCAAACAAACAGACGCGACCGAAAACATAACCTCCTTGGCGGAGGTAACAAGGGTCATCAGGAGATGACAGATCCCCCCGGTTCTCACAAATCAGTAAAATAAAGTGTCGGGGATCACCCAAGTACACCTTTATGCCGCGTTCACACCGGATGCCACACGAGCGATGGTGGCGAGAGGTTGCCATGTAATCCCTATGGAAGGATGCGTTGTGGTGCCACAAAAGTCCAAGCCACACAATGCGATGCGATGGATATGAATAAAGCGATGCGAATAAAGCGATTTTGAGCGATTGGCACTTTTGTGGCATGATATCGCGTTGCATCGCGTCATGTTGCCCTCTTCCCCAAGTTGAAAAATCTGAACTTTTTCATCTTGTCGTGCTGCGATGACCAATCAGGGACTGGATATGTAGTGATGTGGAGATGTCTGGAGTTTATACTTGATGTGGACATGTCGTATCTCTGGCAGCCAGCCTGTGAGCAGGACATATGTCCCTTTTGTCCTTTATTTAATACAATTGCGACAGAGTTTGAGAGGAGAGCGAGGAACTTCAGCAGCAGCCAGTTTTTTTTTAAATTGTTCACGTGTGCGCGCGCGAACGGGACAGGAGGTCCTCAAACTGGGTCCTGGAGAGGCGGAATTACCGCTGAAAGCGGCCTTCATCCAGATGCAGCTCCTGCAGCAAATGATGAAACTCCCCGAATTGGGAATGTCTCATGAGGATGTTGTGAACCCAGGGACGGCGCAGCTGGCGATATTTGTCAGCTTTCTACAACAAATAGAGCACAGCAACTCGCTCCGTGTGATCAAGGTCCGCCTTGTTGACTTGACGGCGAGCGGAATGGATGCTCCTCCTATTTGATGATGCATTGGGGCAGATTTTCACATCAAAAGCAGAGTGACACACCGGGCGATGGTGGCGAGGGACGCGAATTTGTGTCATCACGTGGCGTCCGGTGTGAATGATGCATTATGCTAAATATGAATGAAATGGTCAATTGGTTCTTGACTCCCTTGTTCTTGATACTAACAAGGGAGGCAATGACAATATCTTGAATATCTCACTGTGACCTTGAAATTAACCCCAAGGTCACTGTGATTGAGTGGTGTTGCGGATCATCCAACACTGTTATGCTAAATATGAATGAAATTGGTAAACTGGGTCTTGAGATACTGTGCTATCAAGCCAAAACGGATGGATGGACGGACGGACAGACAGACATTCTGATTACTATATCCCCTCATATTTCCTACCAGGGGGCAATAAGTAAATGTAAAAATATTGTCTTATCATTATATGGCTACGACGCCACGTGTGCTCTGATTGGCTGATTTTTGGTCTGATATTTTCCCATTTCAGACCATTACATAACAATTGGTACAGATCGCGTATCAGATTCATTACAAACCAGAAAGCTATAAACACGATTAGAAAACCAAGTCGGACGTGAACATACTCCATAAATATCTAAACAGCACTGGAAAAAACAGACAGATTGAAAGCTTACCAGTTAACGACCGGAACTTCATGGAGGTGAAGAAAGTGAACAGGTCTGACTACGAGCCCAAAACCTTCAGCAGCATGTTCACGTGGGTTCCCTCTGGGTGCTCCAGCTTCCTCCTGCCTCCAAATACATGGAAGTTAGATGAACTCTCCATAGGTGTGAATGTGTTTGTCTGTCTATGTGGCTCTGCAATAGACTAGTGTCCAGGGTGTACCCTGCCTCTCGCCATAGGTCTGCTGGGATAGCCTCCAGGCAATTGACAAAGCATCACCAGGACAAACACAAAGGCTATCCAGAACTGACATAAAAAGACAGCCTTTGTGTTTGTCCTGGTGATCCTTTGTCAGTTTTGGTCTTGGTTTGTATGTCGATTTTTGAATAATGTCAGCCTGGCTATGGTGATGGACTCTCACATTTCTGTCTTCACCAGTTCCTTAGTTGTGATCCTGAGAGTCTGCTGAACCTCCGAATTAGGAGCCTGACTTCTGTAGATCTAATTGTGCTCTGGAAGCCTTGTCTTAATTCTTTAGATAGATAGATCGATACTGACGCTCTTGCTTGCCTCTGCTGGTGGTTGGCTCTCACTGCGGTATTGTATCACTTCCTGTTCCGGAGCACAGCAGTGTTTTTCTGTATCTGTTAGCTGTTTAATCTGCACAGTTAGATTGATCTAGTTATCTAGATTACGATTTGTTTCCCAGTGTAATCTTTACGTGCCTTAACTAAAGCACTCCTTCTGCTGAATCACCTCTAAATTATTTACACATTATTCACTTTGCGTGTTTTTAGGAATCCACTAGCTTAGCGCAGCTACTAGCTCTTAGCCGGTTTAGCATGGCGGCTTCTCCTGTCTCTCCCGCACTTTTCTGCTCTGGGTGTGAAATGTTTAGTTATTCCTCGGCCTCCTTTAGCAGTAACGGTACTTGTAATAAGTGTAGCTTATTCGTAGCTTTGGAGGCCAGGCTGGGCGAATTGGAGACTCGGCTCCGCACCGTGGAAAATTCTACAGCTAGCCAGGCCCCTGTAGTCGGTGCGGACCAAGGTAGCTTAGCCACCGTTAGTTCCCCCCTGGCAGAATCCCGAGCAGCCGGAAAGCAGGCTGACTGGGTGACTGTGAGTGAGGAAGCGTAGCCCTAAACAGAAGCCCCGTGTACAACCGCCAACCCGTTCACATCTTCTAACCGTTCTCCTCCACGCGAACGACACACCCGACGACACACCATACTTGCTTAACCATAAATTTTATTACAGAGATCCTAGAGCATGCCATAGGTATTAAAGGCACTGCCGGCTGCCGGTGGTTTGAAGCATATTTGTCTAATAGATTACAATTTGTTCATCGTAAATGGGGAATCTTCTTCACAGACTAAAGTTAATTATGGAGTTCCACAAGGTTCTGTGCTAGGACCAATTTTATTCACTTTATACATGCTTCCCTTAGGCAGTATTATTAGACGGTATTGCTTAAATTTTCATTGTTACGCAGATGATACCCAGCTTTATCTATCCATGAAGCCAGAGGACACACACCAATTAGCTAAACTGCAGGATTGTCTTACAGACATAAAGACATGGATGACCTCTAATTTCCTGCTTTTAAACTCAGATAAAACTGAAGTTATTGTACTTGGCCCCACAAATCTTAGAAACATGGTGTCTAACCAGATCCTTACTCTGCATGGCATTACCCTGACCTCTAGTAATACTGTGAGAAATCTTGGAGTCATTTTTGATCAGGATATGTCATTCAAAGCGCATATTAAACAAATATGTAGGACTGCTTTTTTGCATTTACGCAATATCTCTAAAATCAGAAAGGTCTTGTCTCAGAGTGATGCTGAAAAACTAATTCATGCATTTATTTCCTCTAGGCTGGACTATTGTAATTCATTATTATCAGGTTGTCCTAAAAGTTCCCTAAAAAGCCTTCAGTTAATTCAAAATGCTGCAGCTAGAGTACTGACGGGGACTAGAAGGAGAGAGCATATCTCACCCATATTGGCCTCTCTTCATTGGCTTCCTGTTAATTCTAGAATAGAATTTAAAATTCTTCTTCTTACTTATAAGGTTTTGAATAATCAGGTCCCATCTTATCTTAGGGACCTCGTAGTACCATATCACCCCAATAGAGCGCTTCGCTCTCAGACTGCAGGCTTACTTGTAGTTCCTAGGGTTTGTAAGAGTAGAATGGGAGGCAGAGCCTTCAGCTTTCAGGCTCCTCTCCTGTGGAACCAGCTCCCAATTCAGATCAGGGAGACAGACACCCTCTCTACTTTTAAGATTAGACTTAAAACTTTCCTTTTTGCTAAAGCTTATAGTTAGGGCTGGATCAGGTGACCCTGAACCATCCCTTAGTTATGCTGCTATAGACGTAGACAGCTGGGGGGTTCCCATGATGCACTGTTTCTTTCTCTTTTTGCTCTGTATGCACCACTCTGCATTTAATTATTAGTGATCGATCTCTGCTCCCCTCCACAGCATGTCTTTTTCCTGGTTCTCTCCCTCAGCCCCAACCAGTCCCAGCAGAAGACTGCCCCTCCCTGAGCCTGGTTCTGCTGGAGGTTTCTTCCTGTTAAAAGGGAGTTTTTCCTTCCCACTGTAGCCAAGTGCTTGCTCACAGGGGGTTGTTTTGACCGTTGGGGTTTTACATAATTATTGTATGGCCTTGCCTTACAATATAAAGCGCCTTGGGGCAACTGTTTGTTGTGATTTGGCGCTATATAAAAAAATTGATTGATTGATTGGGTGTGAAATGTTTAGTTATTCCTCGGCCTCCTTTAGCAGTAATGGTACTTGTAATAAGTGTAGCTTATTCGTAGCTTTGGAGGCCAGGCTGGGCGAATTGGAGACTCGGCTCTGCACCGTGGAAAATTCTACAGCTAGCCAGACCCCTGTAGTCAGTGCGGACCAAGGTAGCTTAGCCGCCGTTAGTTCCCCTCTGGCAGATCCCGAGCAGCCGGGAAAGCAGGCCGACTGGGTGACTGTGAGGAGGAAGCGTAGTTCTAAACAGAAGCCCCGTGTACACCGCCAACCCGTTCACATTTGTAACCATTTTTCCCCACTCGGCGACACACCCACCGAGGATCAAACTCTGGTTATTGGCGACTCTGTTTTGAGAAATGTGAAGTTAGTGACACCAGCAACCATAGTCAATTGTCTTCCCGGGGCCAGAGCAGGTGACATTGAAGGAAATTTGAAACTGCTGGCTAAGGCTAAGTGTAAATTTGGTAAGATTGTAATTCACGTCGGCAGTAATGACACCCGGTTACGCCAATCGGAGATCACTAAAATTAACATTGAATCGGTGTGTAACTTTGCAAAGACAATGTCGGACTCTGTAGTTTTCTCTGGGCCCCTCCCCAATCGGACCGGGAGTGACATGTTTAGCCGCATGTTCTCCTTGAATTGCTGGCTGTCTGAGTGGTGTCCAAAAAATGAGGTGGGCTTCATAGATAATTGGCAAAGCTTCTGGGGAAAACCTGGTCTTGTTAGGAGAGACGGCATCCATCCCACTTTGGATGGAGCAGCTCTCATTTCTAGAAATCTGGCCAATTTTCTTAAATCCTCCAAACCGTGACTATCCAGGGTTGGGACCAGGAAGCAGAGTTGTAGTCCTACACACCTCTCTGCAGCTTCTCTCCCCCTGCCATCCCCTCATTACCCCATCCCCGTAGAGACGGTGCCTGCTCCCAGACCACCAATAACCAGTAAAAATCTATTTAAGCATAAAAATTCAAAAAGAAAAATAATATAGCACCTTCAACTGCACCACAGACTAAAACAGTTAAATGTGGTCTATTAAACATTAGGTCTCTCTCTTCTAAGTCCCTGTTGGTAAATGATATAATAATTGATCAACATATTGATTTATTCTGCCTTACAGAAACCTGGTTACAGCAGGATGAATATGTTAGTTTAAATGAGTCAACACCCCCGAGTCACACTAACTGTCAGAATGCTCGTAGCACGGGCCGAGGCGGAGGATTAGCAGCAATCTTCCATTCCAGCTTATTAATTAATCAAAACCCAGACAGAGCTTTAATTCATTTGAAAGCTTGACTCTTAGTCTTGTCCATCCAAATTGGAAGTCCCAAAAACCAGTTTTATTTGTTATTATCTATCGTCCACCTGGTCGTTACTGTGAGTTTCTCTGTGAATTTTCAGACCTTTTGTCTGACTTAGTGCTTAGCTCAGATAAGATACTTATAGTGGGCGATTTTAACATCCACACAGATGCTGAAAATGACAGCCTCAACACTGCATTTAATCTATTATTAGACTCTATTGGCTTTGCTCAAAATGTAAATGAGTCCACCCACCACTTTAATCATATCTTAGATCTTGTTCTGACTTATGGTATGGAAATTGAAGACTTAACAGTATTCCCTGAAAACTCCCTTCTGTCTGATCATTTCTTAATAACATTTACATTTACTCTGATGGACTACCCAGCAGTGGGGAATAAGTTTCATTACACTAGAAGTCTTTCAGAAAGCGCTGTAACTAGGTTTAAGGATATGATTCCTTCTTTATGTTCTCTAATGCCATATACCAACACAGTGCAGAGTAGCTACCTAAACACTGTAAGTGAGATAGAGTATCTCGTCAATAGTTTTACATCCTCATTGAAGACAACTTTGGATGCTGTAGCTCCTCTGAAAAAGAGAGCTTTAAATCAGAAGTGCCTGACTCCGTGGTATAACTCACAAACTCGCAGCTTAAAGCAGATAACCCGTAAGTTGGAGAGGAAATGGCGTCTCACTAATTTAGAAGATCTTCATTTAGCCTGGAAAAAGAGTCTGTTGCCCTATAAAAAGCCCTCCGTAAAGCTAGGACATCTTACTACTCATCACTAATTGAAGAAAATAAGAACAACCCCAGGTTTCTTTTCAGCACTGTAGCCAGGCTGACAAAGAGTCAGAGCTCTATTGAGCTGAGTATTCCATTAACTTTAACTAGTAATGACTTCATGACTTTCTTTGCTAACAAAATTTTAACTATTAGAGAAAAAATTACTCATAACCATCCCAAAGACGTATCGTTATCTTTGGCTGCTTTCAGTGATGCCGGTATTTGGTTAGACTCTTTCTCTCAGATTGTTCTGTCAGAGATATTTTCATCAGTTACTTCATCCAAACCATCAACATGTCTATTAGACCCCATTCCTACCAGGCTGCTCAAGGAAGCCCTACCATTATTTAATGCTTCGATCTTAAATATGATCAATCTATCTTTGTTAGTTGGCTATGTACCACAGGCTTTTAAGGTGGCAGTAATTAAACCATTACTTAAAAAGCCATCACTTGACCCAGCTATCTTAGCTAATTATAGGCCAATCTCCAACCTTCCTTTTCTCTCAAAAATTCTTGAAAGGGTAGTTGTAAAACAGCTAACTGATCATCTGCAGAGGAATGGTCTATTTGAAGAGTTTCAGTCAGGTTTTAGAATTCATCATAGTACAGAAACAGCATTAGTGAAGGTTACAAATGATCTTCTTATGGCCTCAGACAGTGGACTCATCTCTGTGCTTGTTCTGTTAGACCTCAGTGCTGCTTTTGATACTGTTGACCATAAAATTTTATTACAGAGATTAGAGCATGCCATAGGTATTAAAGGCACTGCGCTGCGGTGGTTTGAATCATATTTATCTAATAGATTACAATTTGTTCATGTAAATGGGGAATCTTCTTCACAGACTAAGGTTAATTATGGAGTTCCACAAGGTTCTGTGCTAGGACCAGTTTTATTCACTTTATACATGCTTCCCTTAGGCAGTATTATTAGACGGTATTGCTTAAATTTTCATTGTTACGCAGATGATACCCAGCTTTATCTATCCATGAAGCCAGAGGACACACACCAGTTAACTAAACTGCAGGATTGTCTTACTGTTATGTGTCGGACGCAGCCCGGAGAACCGACCAGCGTTTGAAGGACCCAGTATAAAATAAGCAGAGCACGTACAAAGGATAACTGAATTTAATACATAACAGTGATGTGATAAAAGATATAACAAATAAGTGCGCGGTCTGGCGTGGTAGAAAAGCGGTGCGCTCCCAGCAGCACTAACGGTCCAGAGCCAGAACCAGTTCGGACCCAAGGACCCCGCCGACACCCCCCAGGTGGCCGCGACAAACCGAGTCTGTGAAAGAAGAAATCATTATGTGAGTCCACACTCCACACACAGAGAGACCGCTCAAAGGTGTACAAACAGCAAACACTTCCTGGCTTAATTACTAATCAGCTTCCCACCCTGCAGGCATGGAACACCCTGTTCACAAACTCCACTGCAGTGGAAGCTGATTAAACGACTAACATACAGCTCAATATAATAAGGTGTGAGGGACACCACATTTACTGACTGTACAAATGTTAGTCACAAAACCTAACGTACCTCAGGAAGTGTGCTGACGAGCGTGAGACCTCACCCCCTTCTCTTTCACAGACCATGCATCAAACCTGGACTTTCTCTGCATCCACTGATGATGAGATGGCTCTCAAGACGACGATCTCACCCATCTGGTCACAAGGTCGAGTCTCTGGCAAATACACACTGTGTACTCCAGACTTAAATGCCACCATGTTCCAATCCGTGTAGATGCACCACAGCTGTGAGTCCTGACGAGCCCCACCTGATCAGCCTCAGGTGATCAGGGTGAGGTCCTGGTAACTCAGCCACACAGCCACTCAGTCCCAAATGCGCACCACCTGGAAGGAAAACCAAAAGACAGAAACAGAAGACAAACAAAAGCCAGCCAGGCACGCCAGCCACAACACTTACAGACATAAAGACATGGATGACCTCTAATTTCCTGCTTTTAAACTCAGATAAAACTGAAGTTATTGTACTTGGCCCCACAAATCTTAGAAACATGGTGTCTAACCAGATCCTTACTCTGGATGGCATTACCCTGACCTCTAGTTGTTATGTTTCGGACGCGGTCAGAGCACCGACCCAGCGTTTGAAGGACCAAGCATGAAATAAGCAGAGCACGGTTCAAAAGATAACAGAATTTAATAAACATAACAGTGAGTGATATTAAACAACTAAACAATCCGCGGTCTGGTGAGGTGAAAACACGGCGCGCTCTCAGCAGCGCAAACGGTCCGGAGCCACAGCAGTTCGGACCCAGGGACACCGCCGACACCCCCCAGGTGGCCGCGACAAACCGAGTCTGTGAAGAAAGAAAACATGAGGTGAGTCCAACTCCACACAGAGAGACACAACTCAAAGGTGCACGCAATCAGCAAACACTTCCTGGCTTAAATCTATACATCAGCTTCTTACCCTGCAGGCACGGAACAACACAGTTCAAATCTCCACTGCAGCAGAAGCTGATTAGACAATTAGCATAACGTGACAGCTCACCAACACAAGGTGTGAGGGACACCCAATCCACTGTCATTACTTCATAAAAGTCACCAAAACCAAATTACCTCAGGAAGTGTGCTGAAGAGCGTGAGACCTCACCCAATCCTCCTTCACAGACTGTGGCGTCAAACCTGGAGCGGTCTCTGCGTCCGTGATGGTGAGATTGTTCTCCTGACGTCAATCTCACACGTCTGCTCACAAGGTCGAGTCTCTGGCAATCACACACTGTGCATTCAAGGTTTAAATGCAGCAATCTCTGATTAAGACAAAATACACCACAGCTGTGAGTCCTGATGACCTGCATGTGATAACAAGCCTCAGGTGTTCAGGGTGAGGTCCTGATGCTCAGCCACTCAGTCCTGAATGCATACCACCTGGAGGGAGAAACAGAAAACAAAAACCAAACCAGCCAAACACCCCAGCCAACAACACTAGTAATACTGTGAGAAATCTTCGAGTCATTTTTGATCAGGATATGTCATTCAAAGCGCATATTAAACAAATATGTAGGACTGCTTTTTTGCATTTACGCAATATCTCTAAAATTAGAAAGGTCTTGTCTCAGAGTGATGCTGAAAAAATAATTCATGCATTTATTTCCTCTAGGCTGGACTATTGTAATTCATTATTATCAGGTTGTCCTAAAAGTTCCCTGAAAAGCCTTCAGTTAATTCAAAATGCTGCAGCTAGAGTACTAACGGGAACTAGAAGGAGAGGGCATATCTCACCCATATTGGCCTCTCTTCATTGGCTTCCTGTTAATTCTAGAATAGAATTTAAAATTATTCTTCTTACTTATAAGGTTTTGAATAATCAGGTCCCATCTTATCTTAGGGACCTCATAGTACCATATCACCCCAATAGAGCGCTTCGCTCTCAGACTGCAGGCTTACTTGTAGTTCCTAGGGTTTGTAAGAGTAGAATGGGAGGCAGAGCCTTCAGCTTTCAGGCTCCTCTCCTGTGGAACCAGCTCCCAATTCGGATCAGGGAGACAGACACCCTCTCTACTTTTAAGATTAGGCTTAAAACGTTCCTTTTTGCTAAAGCTTATAGTTAGGGCTGGATCAGGTGACCCTGAACCATCCCTTAGTTATGCTGCTATAGATTTAGACTGCTGGGGGGTTCCCATGATGCACTGAGTGTTGGGAAGGTGTCGTAACACGGACCCACAACAGGGGGCGCAAATGAACGGACAATGAGTAAGCCAAAAGGTAACAATTTAATGTTGTGATATTACACAACGAAACGTGTCTTAATTTTCACAGTCAATAAACACCAGGTGACGTGTGGGCAGGCTCGAAGATAGAAGACGCCCGACGAGAGAGAAGCCGCGTCCCACACGGCCTCCACCACCAACGGCCTGAAGAACACCGGAGCCGCCAAGTCCCGAGTCCCCAGGTGGCCTCTGTCTTCGGCTGTCGACCCTGGTACTGCTGGCAGAAAACAGAAAGATGATGTGTGAGTGTGAGTCCGCACACTCAGTAATTAACAGTCCAAACACAGGTGGGAGGAAGCACCTCCACCTCCAACCTAGGAACACACTAGCAGCTCCTGTAACCACTTATCTGGATGGAGTGAGAGGCGAAGACGTCGCTTCTCTCACTGACCGCCAACCCAGTTGAAAGGGCACCACAGGACAACGGCTGCAAACAGATCAGACGTAAGTCACAGTTTAAATTCAGCAGAGAAATTACCTTAGTACTGGTAGTCGATTTCTCGGCGGGGAGGTGGAGTTGCAGTCCGGCTTATATGGTGGTGTAGATGAGTGACAGCTGGAGTAATGAGTGACAGCTGTCACTTCCTCTGGGTCTGGCGCCCTCTCGTGCTTGGAGCCCGCACTCCAAGCAGGGCGCCCTCTGGTGGTAGTGGGCCAGCAGTACCTCCTCTTCAGCGGCCCACACAACACTGAGTGTTTCTTTCTCTTTTTGCTCTGTATGCACCACTCTGCATTTAATCATTAGTGATTGATCTCTGCTCCCCTCCACAGCATGTCTTTTTCCTGGTTCTCTCCCTCAGCCCCAACCAGTCCCAGCAGAAGACTGCCCCTCCCTGAGCCTGGTTCTGCTGGAGGTTTCTTCCTGTTAAAAGGGAGTTTTTCCTTCCCACTGTAGCCAAGTGCTTGCTCACAGGGGGTCATTTTGAAACGTTGGGGTTTTACGTAATTACTGTATGGCCTTGCCTTACAATATAAAGCGCCTTGGGGCAACTGTTTGTTGTGATTTGGCGCTATATAAATAAAATTGATTGATTGAATTGATTGATTTAGATTTTTTTTTTTTGGGGGGGGGGGTACTTTTTAAACACACGAAGGCATTGGTTCTGCATGTCAGCCCTTAAATGCATTCATAGGTTCCAATATTAACCCCATGATGGTGGATGTTAGGTATTCAGAAGCTTTTAAAAGTATTTCCACCAACGTTCGGAATCCTCTGGAATCTTCTTTTCTATTAAAAGTCATGGTCATGTTAAGGTGGTGGGCCACTACAAATAAAAACTCTAGTCTGTCCTGTTGTAAATGTTTTAAATGACCTAAAATGTAAATAAAATAGACATTCTAATTGACTTAATGAACATGATGTTTTTAAAAAAAAGGGAATTTGTGCAGTAGGTGAAAACTAACTTGGAATGTTTCTAACCAAGGTGTACCAGCTGATTTTTTTCAAGCTTGTATCTGCTTAATTTTTCTTAATTTCCTTCTTTCAAAATAATTTTACACATTTGCCTGAAATTTAGCCTGTCATAAAGTGTACTGGATCATTTTATTTTGTTGTGTGTGCACACACATGAACAACAACAAAATAATAAAAAACAAACAAAAAAACAACAACAAAAAATGTCAGTACAAGCAGCAGTACTTTATTCGATTTAGATCTGGCTTTCCTGATTTTACAGTCTCCATGGAGATGGTTAGTATTTCAGGCACAGTCCCTCCCACTCAGCCAGACACAACCTGAGAATACAGCAACTCACATCACATTCTCCCACTGACTCCCAACTGCTGACACTATATGCAAAAAAAAAAAAAAAAAGAAAAAAAGAAAAAAAAAGTGTGTGTATATGTGTTTTTTAAATGCACTGAGGTGCATCCACGTACATGCTTGAGCATCACACGAGGAAGGCAGCATGAACACCTGACCTCATCTGTGCAGGTGTAAAAACAAATCCAAATGTGCTCCTCTGTAGGTGTCAAAGTGCTGACCCATGTTTTTCAAGCAGTGTGCATGTTGAACTTGGACTCGCCCTCCCCGTCCAACATACAGATACCATGCGTGTGCGTCTCCATGTTGGATGTGTTGTGTGCAGATGTAGACTATGTATTATGCAGACCTCAGAGGAGACTGGTGCTATAAATAAAACAGGCCTGCAGTGCGCTCACTGCTGGAAAAATCTATCTGACACTATGTGGAGAGAGAGGGGAAGAAACAAAAAAAGATGAAAAGCACAGAGAGGGTGAAAGAGACTGTGAAATACAGGTGAAAATGTAGACGGGGGGAAGAAATTGCAGGAACAGACAGAGACTGAGCGGGAGAGGCAGGCGAATTTAAGAGAGGCAGAAGGAGAAAGTAGATTTCACAGTTGATTTGAAGTTGGGAGCCGGAATAGTTATTGCGGTGAAACAGCTACGACATGTGTTCTAAAGGTCAGCATTGTTCTTTCTCAGCCTATCCTTTGATAATGCACCAGCTGTGCCCATTGTAATCTTTGTCTTCCACATCTTTCAGGAATAAAAACCATCATTGTGAAACCAAAGCCGTGTGTCAGCTTAGCTTAGAAATTAATATTTAACCTCTAGCGTTGATTTTTCTTGAATTTGAGTTTCTTGAATGATTTGATAAACATACGTTTCACATTTCCATTGAAAATTAGCAAGCATAATGTACATATTATAATGCTGTACACAGCACTCGCAAGCACTAAGGTGCCAGAAAAATAGTAGTAATAAATTAGAAGTTTCTGCACACTTAACTCCAAGCAGATCTTTAATACTGTATGTCTTTTCAAAACCAAGCTTTCAAGCCAAGGACTGAAAAGCCAGTTTGTCTACAGGGTGACCCCCCCCCCCCCCCGAACCCATAAAATGATAATAAATCCTACACTTCAGTCTGTGTACGATCATTCACCAAAGTTCCATTAAACTTGGTCACTTTGCATAAAAAAATCACGTTTTTTTCAAAGTTATGCTCCAAATGGTATGATTTGTTGGCAAAATAGGCCTCCAGGAAAAATGTGTTTTCCTTGGTTAACTAAGACATGCAATATGTCTTGCCTGCAGGCCTATTTCGCCAACAAATCATACCATTTGGAGCATAATTTTGAAAGAACATGACTTTTATGCAAAGTGACCACGATAACTGGAACTTGGGAATGACTGTACACAGACTGAATTTTAAATCCAGCAAATTTAATTTGCTGGACCTTATTGGCTTTATTATAATTTTTATGGGTTTTGGGTTTTGTTTTTTTGGGGGTGTGGGGTCAGGAGTGGGGGAGTCACCCTGTATAACTTAGAAGTCAATCAATATAATCATCTAAAAAGGTTACACCTGTAGGAGGTCACCAGTGTCTAGTTGGGAGTTATAGTTCTCTAAGTACACCATATTTGTAGTTCTCTAGGTACATGAGTCCACCTGTACAAAACACACATCAATAAACAAATTGGGCACAAGAACAAAACACAGCATAGTCCCCAAATGTGCAATGCAATGAATAATAGACACAATACAGAAAAAGAAAAATACACAATATAAAATCATAACACGTTAAGACAAACTGGCTTTCATTATGTGCAATGCCCTGATGAAGGTCTTCGGACCAAAAACATACTGTACATAAAATATATACGAGGTCTGTCCATAAAGTATAGGTCCTTTTAATTTTTTTCAAAAACTATATGGATTTCATTCATATGTTTTAACGTCAGACATGCTTGAACCCTTGTGCGCATGCGTGAGTTTTTCCACGCCTGTCGGTGACGTCATTCGCCTGTGAGCACTCCTTGTGGGAGGAGTCGTCCAGCCCCTCGTCGGAATTCCTTTGTCTGAGAAGTTGCTGAGAGACTGGCGCTTTGTTTGATCAAAATTTTTTCTAAACCTGTGAGACACATCGAAGTGGACACGGTTCGAAAAATTAAGCTGGTTTTCAGTGAAACTTTTAACGGCTGATGAGAGATTTTGAGGTGATACTGTCGCTTTAAGGACTTCCCACGGTGCGAGACGTCGTGCAGCGCTCTCAGGCGCCATCATCAGCCTGTTTCAAGCTGAAAACCTCCACATTTCAGGCTCTATTGATCCAGGACGTCGTGAGAGAACAGAGAAGTTTCAGAAGAAGTCGGTTTCAGCATTTTATCCGGATATTCCACTGTTAAAGGAGATTTTTTTAATGAAAGACGTGCGGGTGGATTGCAGCGTCGGCTCGCAGCCGCCGCGACGCTCCGCCACAGGAAAAACACCTCTGTTGGAAGCCTTAAGGACAAGTTGGAACATGTCCAGCTGTTAAACAATTTCTCATATACTCACTCCACTGAAAGCCATTAAAAGCCGCCTGGATTTTACAAATGGTTATCAACACGGAGGTGTTTTTCCTGTGCTGCCGCACCGCGCCGGCTGCGTCCCGATGCGCGGACCCGTCCGCACGTCTTTCATTAAAAAAATCTCCTTTAACAGTGGAATATCCGGATAAAATGCTGAAACCGACTTCTTCTGAAACGTCTCTGTTCTCTCATGACGTTCTGGATCAATAGAGCCTGAAATGTGGAGGTTTTCAGCTTGAAACAGGCTGATGATGGCGCCTGAGAGCGCTGCGCGACATCTCGCACCGTGGGAAGTCCTTAAAGCGACAGTATCACCTCAAAATCTCTCATCAGCCGTTAAAATTTTCACTGAAAACCAGCTTAATTTTTCGAACCGTGTCCACTTCGATGTGTCTCACAGGTTTAGAAAAAATTTTGATCAAACAAAGCGCCACTCTCTCAGCAACTTCTCAGACAAAGGAATTCCGACGAGGGGCTGGACGACTCCTCCCACAAGGAGTGCTCACAGGCGAATGACGTCACCGACAGGTGTGGAAAAACTCACGCATGCGCACGAGGGTTCAAGCATGTCTGACGTTAAAACATATGAATGAAATCCATATAGTTTTTGAAAAAAATTAAAAGGACCTATACTTTATGGACAGACCTCGTATTAATCAGTGGTGGGCACAGGCAACTAAAAAGTTAGCATCCATAACTGCTATTCTGCTGACTGAAAAGTGAAAAGTTAACTGCAATAATGCTAAACCAATAAACTGCTAAAACATTTAGCTGAAGCTACTGTTAACTGCTAATCATGAACTGCTAAGGGCAAAGTTATATGAATTTAACTTTAGCTTGATTTTTTTTTTTTTTACTCTAAACACCCCCCCCCCCCCCCAAAAAAAAATACAAAAAATCCAGACCTAAAGAGCTGAAATCTATGCTGAAGCATGAACATGGAGGTTTGAAAAACTTTTATCATGCCAAGAGCAGCTGGTGATCAAAACATACATAAAAAGTTTGCATTCAGAATACAGTTTAGTCATAGTACATAAAGTATTAGGACTAAGAAAGATTAAGAAATAAAAACATATATGAAAAATAATTTTAACTGTGTAATTAATTTAATCTCAAGGTGATACTTCTTGCCTTCACTCAGTGGTTTTACTTCACTTACTGGATTAGGGTATCTGCTCCAGCAGGAACAAACATGTATGATTTTAGGGTTTACAAACACTTTTGAACATTAAACTTAAAAAAACAACTTGCAATTTCTAACCTACATTGTTTATAAATGTAACTATTAAATTCTTTCTAACATTTTTCTAACATTGAAATTATCTCTAAACATTTTACTTGTCGAAATTATTATTATTATAAGTAGTATTAGTAGTTGTAGTAAAAAAGGCTTCACTGGACCTTTAATCTAGGGGTGTTGTGGGGGTGTCGCATCCCTGCCCCGCCCCACGCCCCGCCCCACGCCCCCTTTCCTCTGGATTCACCCCTGCTTTGGCATTTGAGCACAAAGAATGGATAACATTTATTTATGCAGAAAACGACCAGATTTACAGGTAAGAAAGTTTTATTGCGTTTTGACATCATGTGGTCCTCAGAAAGAGAGTTTAGGTGCATTTGAGTGGAAAATAGTGTTAGTTGTTGACGCGTCACGTGGATCAGCTGTTTTTAGTGAGCAGATATGGAGCAGCTCAGCTCAGAATTCTAAATAAAGGACAAAAAAGCATAAAAATGTCTTTGTAAAGCTCAGTGCAGGTGTGCTGTTGTCACCGCGCTTTAAGAGGTGAGGACGAGTCGTAGCTGCTGCAGAAAACCGCGGATGAAAAGCTCACAGCTCGCTGAAAGTGGGCAGTGCAGTCGAACCCCGACCCCCTGCCCACGGACCAAGTTTAATGCTGCTATCGACCCACAATGCAAAAATAATAGTAACGCACAGTGACTTGGAGAAGTTATTTTAATCTGATTACTGATTTGGAAAGATTAACGCGTTAGATTACTCGGTACTAAAAAAAAGTGGTTCGATTAGAGTAACGCATTACTAAGGGCCCTGTCCCACTGGGGAGAGGATTAATTGCGCATTAATTAAGTACACAAATTACAGGCGTTCATTGTCGTCCGCAACAAAAATGGCTAAAAATGACAAATGTCCCAGTATAAATTATGGATATATTAATAATGTATAGCAAATATATGATGAAAAATCACGGTTGTATAATGCATGTAGTGAGGAAACGGATCCGACACATTGCGATTATCACGGCAGTATTACGGGTGTATTATGAATGCATCGCGAACGTGTTTGCGCGTGCATGGCATCTGCATTGTGGTCATACAGCCTCTGGAGCATTTCCTGGACTTGGACAAGTTGATTGGAGTAAAGAAGCAGTGAACAGGGCGAGTGGTGACGTCAGCGGATCGCATCAGAGCAAAGCTGAACGATTATAACAAGAAGTTAAATCTGTTATAAACATAGGAATAAATACTGTAACAGCTGCAGACAAGAAGGAAAAAACACGCAACTGTTTTATCAAGCCTTGACAATGTAAACAAGTCAAATAATTACCTTTTCAGATGGCTCAAAATGCTTTCTGCAGCTGGGCCGTTTGCGCGTGTGTGCTTCAGGATGTTGGGAAGGTGTAGTGACACGGACCCACAACAGGGGGCGGTAATGAACGGACAATGAATGAGCCAAAAAGTAACAATTTAATGTTGTGAATTGCACAACGGAATACAGACAATTGCAGTTGAGGAGTTCAGTCAATCATACACAAGGTGATGTGTGGGCAGGCTCGAGGATAGAAGACGTCTGTCCAGAGAAGAGCCAGATCCCACACGGCTTCCACTGCCAACGGATCTGAAGAACACCGGAGCCGCCAAGTCCTGGGTCCCAGGTGGCCACCGTCTCCAGCTGTCAGACCAGGTACTGCTGGCAGAAACAGACACAGTTAATCGTGGGTGTGTGAAGACACACCCAGTAATCGTTCCCTGAGTAGTTCCTCCGGGAGGGAGAACCTCCACCTCCAGATACAATATCACCCATGCAGCTCCTGTTCGTCTCCTTCCTGGATGGAGTGAGAGACGAAGTCTGTCGTCCTCTCACTGTCCGCCAATCCAGCCTTAATTAGACCTCGCAGGAACACGGCTGCACACAGACCACTGTAAGTCACAATAATAATCACCGCAGAGAAAATTACCTTGTTCTGTAGCTGATTTCTCGGCGAGGAGGTGGAGTTGCAGTCCGGCCTTTGTAGTGATGGTGATGAGTGACAGCTGGTGCTGATAAGTGACAGCTGTCACTCCCAGCGGCTCCGACGCCCTCTCGTGCTTGGAGCCCGCACTCCAAGCAGGGCGCCATCTGGTGGTGGTGGGCCAGCAGTACCTCCTCTTCAGCCGCCCACACAACAGGACCCCCCCCTCAACGGGCGCCTCCTGGCGCCCGACCAGGCTGTCCGGGTGACGGGTGTAGAAGTCAGCCAGGAGGGCCGGGTCCAGGATGAAGCTCCTCTTCACCCAGGAGCGCTCTTCGGGTCCATAACCCTCCCAGTCCACCAGATACTGGAAACCCCGACCCTTTCGACGGTCGTCCAGGAGCCGGCGTACTGTCCACGCGGGCTCCCTGTCGATGATCCGGGCAGGAGGCGGCGCCGGTCCAGGGGCACACAGTGGAGAGGTATGGCAGGGCTTGAGTCTGGACACATGAAAAATGGGGTGTATCCGCAGTGAAGCTGGTAGCTTCAGCTTCACTGCGGCTGGACTGAGGACTTTGAGTATGGTGAATGGTGCTATGTACCTGTCCTTGAGTTTCTGGGATTCCACCTGCAGGGGGATGTCCTTTGTGGATAGCCAAACCTCCTGTCCGGGCTGGTATGCAGGGGCCGGGGAACGCCGGCGGTCTGCATGGGCCTTAGCCCTCGTCTGGGCTCTGAGCAGGGCAGAGTGGGCGGTACGCCACACCCGACGGCACTTCCTCAGATGGGCCTGGACCGAGGGCACCCCGACCTCTCCCTCCACAAGCGTAAACAACGGGGGCTGGTACCCCAAACATACTTCAAATGGGGAGAGGCCGGTGGCAGATGAAACTTGGCTATTATGAGCGTACTCGATCCAGGCCAGATGGTCACTCCAGGCCGTCGGGTACGCGGAGGTCACGCAGCGGAGGGCCTGCTCCAATTCCTGGTTCGCCCGCTCTGCCTGTCCATTCGTCTGGGGGTGGTACCCGGACGAGAGACTTACGGTGGCCCCCAGTTCCCTGCAGAAACTCCTCCAGACCTGGGAGGAGAACTGAGGACCACGGTCTGAGACAATGTCCGATGGAATCCCATGCAGACGCACAACGTGGTGAAGCAGGAGGTCTGCAGTCTCCTGGGCCATCGGGAGCTTCGGGAGGGCCACGAAGTGGGCCGCCTTGGAGAACTGGTCCACTATCGTGAGGATGGTAGTCAAGCCCTGGGACAGCGGGAGGCCCGTGACAAAGTCCAGGCCAATGTGAGACCAGGGGCGATGAGGCACGGGCAGAGGCTGGAGTAGGCCTTGGGTCCTGTGATGGTCAGCTTTGCCCCTGGCGCAGGTGGTGCAGGCCTGGATGTACTCCCGGACGTCAGCTTCCAGAGACGCCCACCAGAAGCGCTGCCGGACCACTGCCACGGTTCTTTGCACCCCTGGGTGGCAGGAGAGTTTAGAACCATGACAGAAGTCAAGGACTGCAGCCCTGGCTTCTGGTGGGATGTACATCTTGTTCTTGGGTCCAGTCCCCGGGTCCAGGTTCCGTGTCAGGGCCTCCTGGACGGTCTTCTCCACATCCCAGGTAAGGGTGGCCACAACAGTGGACTCAGGGATGATGGTTTCCGTTGGGTCTGACAGCTCGGTCCTGACTTCCTCCTCGTGCACCCGGGACAGGGCGTCAGACCGTTGGTTCTTCGTCCCGGGGTGGTCTGTGATCTGAAAGTCAAAACGCCCGAAGAACAGTGACCAGTGGGCTTGCCTAGGATTCACACGCTTGGCGGTCCGGATGTACTCCAGGTTCCGATGATCCGTGAAAACCGTGAATGGTACCGAAGCTCCCTCCAACAGGTGTCTCCACTCCTCCAGAGCCTCCTTCACTGCAAGAAGTTCCCGATTGCCGACGTCATAGTTCCTTTCAGCCGGGGTCAACCTGCGGGAAAAGTAGGCACATGGGTGGAGAACCTTGTCAGACTCCCCACTCTGGGATAGCACGGCTCCTATCCCTTAGTCAGAGGCATCCACTTTGACTATAAACTGGCGTTTTTGATCGGGCTGCACCAGAACTGGCGCAGTCGAAAACCGGCGTTTCAACTCCCTAAATGCGGCTTCGCACTGATCCGACCAGGTGAAGGGGACTTTTGTGGAGGTCAGGGCTGTCTGGGGGCTAACTACCTGACTGTAGCCTTTGATGAACCTCCAGTAAAAATTAGCAAAACCGAGGAACTGCTGTAGTTTCCTACGGTTTGTTGGTTGGGGCCAATCTCTCCCCGCCACAACCTTGGCAGGCTCAGGGGCGACGGAGTTAGAGGAGATAATAAACCCCAGGAAGGACAAAGAAGTACGGTGGAACTCGCACTTCTCGCCCTTCACAAACAGCCGGTTCTCCAACAACCGCTGCAGGACCTGGCGTACATGCGTAACATGAGTCTCAGGATCCGGGGAAAAGATGAGTATATCGTCTAGATATACGAAGACAAACCGATACAGGAAGTCCCGCAAGACATCATTTACCAAAGCTTGGAACGTTGCGGGGGCGTTAGTGAGGCCGAACGGCATGACCAGGTACTCAAAATGACCTAATGGGGTGTTAAATGCCGTGTTCCATTCGTCTCCCTTCCGGATCCGAACCAGGTGGTACGCATTCCTAAGATCCAGTTTTGTGAAAATTTGGGCTCCATGCAGGGGCGTGAACACCGAATCTAACAGGGGCAGAGGGTATCGGTTGCGAACCGTGATCTCGTTCAGCCCCCTGTAATCAATGCATGGACGGAGTCCGCCGTCTTTCTTGCCCACAAAAAAGAAACCAGCACCCATCGGGGAGGTGGAGTTCTGGATCAGCCCGGCTGCTAACGAGTCCCGGATGTAGGTCTCCATTGATTCGCGTTCCGGACGTGAGAGGTTGTACAGCCTGCTGGACGGGTACTCATACGGATGGTGCGGGGGAAGGGTGAGTGCCAAATCTTTGCTGAAAACGTCAGCAAGATCGTGGTACTCACATGGCACCGCCGTCAGATTGGGGGGGACTTTAACCTCCTCACTAGCTGTCACACCAGGCGGGGATTGTGCTTTATCATCCAAGGATAACCCAAAATCACACAGGAGGTAGAAGGTGTTACATAAAACACAATCTCCTCCCTGTGATTACCAGACACCACCAATGTCACTGGCTGTGTCTGGTGTGTGATTAATGGAAGAAGGGTGCCATCTAGTGCCCGTACCTTCAATGGTGAAGGTAGAGCCACTAGAGGGAGCCCGACTTCCCTTGCCCATCTGCTGTCCAGCAGATTCCCTTCCGACCCTGTGTCTACCAGTGCTGGGGCGTGAAGGGTCAGATCTCCACTCAGGATCGTAACTGGGATGCGTGCGGATTTGCGGGGTTTCCCCGCGTGCGTGTTATGGCCCACCCTTAGCCCAGATTCTAAGGGCGGGCATTGTCGTTTAACCACTTGGGGCAGTTCCTCTGTAGGTGCTCACTCGAGCCACAGAAAAAACACTCCCCGTGGGCCAGCCTCCGTTGTCTGTTATTTGATTTAACTTTGGACCTGCTCGTGTCCACAGCTTCATCAGCAGGGGGAGCTGTCGCCACATGGGAGTCACGGGCTGTGGAGCGTGGGGAAGGCGGTACCCTTTCGGACCCGGAAGGAAGAGGGACGGTTCGTGCCCGGCCACACCCCCCGCCCTGCTCCCGATGGTGTTCCTCTAATCGGTTATCTAATCGTATAACCAGATCAACAAGCCCATCGAAATCCCGCGGTTCGTCCTTAGCCAGTAAATGCTCCTTCAGGACCGGAGACAGTCCATTTACGAAGGCGACGCGGAGCGCAACGTTGTTCCAGCCGGACCTCGCTGCCGCGATGCGGAAGTCGACTGCGTACTCCACTGCACTCCGACGCCCCTGTCTGATTGACAGCAGCAAGTTAGAAGCAGATTCGCCTCTATGGGGGTGGTCAAAAACCTGTTTGAACTCCCTCACAAACCCAGTATACGTTGTTAGGAGCCGTGAATTCTGCTCCCAGAGCGCCATAGCCCAGGCGCGTGCCTCTCCTCGAAGCAGATTTATTACGTAAGACGAGCGAGCACTGCATTAAGAAGTCTGCGCACGTCTCAACACAGCCTCCGTATGGCTCTGGAGGGCTTATGTAAGCTTCAGGGGATGGTGGGGGGGGGGGGGGGGTCGTTGAACGACCAGCGGAATGTCTGATTCAGGCCTCCGGTCAGCAGGAGGAGGTGCTGCAGCAGCGCCCTGAGCTTGCGCTTCCACCCGGGCGGTGAGAGCCTCCATCCTCCGATTGAGAATAACATTCTGCTCAGTGACTAAGTCCAACCGAGCAGTGAAAGCGGTTAAGATTTGCTGCAGCTCACCTAACATGCCTCCTGCTGATGCCTGTTCACCTCGCTCTTCCATTGGCTGTTCAAGCGATGGTTGACGTCCCTCGGGATCCATGACGCTGGCCGAGAAATCCTGTTGGGAAGGTGTAGTGACACGGACCCACAACAGGGGGCGGTAATGAACGGACAATGAATGAGCCAAAAAGTAACAATTTAATGTTGTGAATTGCACAACGGAATACAGACAATTGCAGTTGAAGAGTTCAGTCAATCATACACAAGGTGACGTGTGGGCAGGGTCGAGGATAGAAGACGTCTGTCCAGAGAAGAGCCGGATCCCACACGGCTTCCACTGCCAACGGATCTGAAGAACACCGGAGCCGCCAAGTCCTGGGTCCCAGGTGGCCACCGTCTCCAGCTGTCAGACCAGGTACTGCTGGCAGAAACAGACAGTTAATCGTGGGTGTGTGAAGACACACCCAGTAATTGTTCCCTGAGTAGTTCCTCCGGGAGGGAGAACCTCCACCTCCAGATACAATATCACCCGTGCAGCTCCTGTTGGTCTCCTTCCTGGATGGAGTGAGAGACGAAGTCCGTCGTCCTCTCACTGTCCGCCAATCCAGCCTTAAATAGACCTCGCAGGAACACGGCTGCACACAGACCACTGTAAGTCACAGTAATAATCACCGCAGAGAAAATTACCTTGTTTGGTAGCTGATTTCTTGGCGAGGAGGTGGAGTTGCAGTCCGGCCTTTGTAGTGATGGTGATGAGTGACAGCTGGTGCTGATAAGTGACAGCTGTCACTCCCAGTGGCTCTGACGCCCTCTCGTGCTTGGAGCCCGCACTCCAAGCAGGGCGCCATCTGGTGGTGGTGGGCCAGCAGTACCTCCTCTTCAGCCGCCCACACAACACAGGAGGAGATTAGAGCCATTTTCAACAGGCAATTTGCAGAATAAAATGATTAATGTGCCACAAAATAATTATTTTATAAAGGCAGCATGTTGGGAAAGTGTAAGACACGGACCACACAGGGGGCATAAATGAACGGACAATAGAGATGCCAATAAATACAATTTAATATTGCAAATGTGCACTACAGGTCAAATACTGCTTTAGTCTGTCAATCAAAAGTTCCACAAGAAAGATGACGTGTGGGCAGGCCCGAGGATAGGAGACGCCTGATCCAGAGAAGAGCCGGGACCCACAAGGTTCCACCGCCAACGGAGACCTGCAACACACTGGAGCCGCCAAATCCCGAGTCCCCAGGTGGCCACTGCTCCCAGCTGTCAGATTTGGTACTGCTGGCAGGAAAAACAGGTTACGGTGGGTGTGTGTACACCCAGCAACAGCAAAATCACAGTTCCTTCCTGAGGGAAAAAATCCACCACTCCCAGAAAACAGGAACACTGAGAACGTGCAGTAGAAACAGCATAGTTAGCGATAAGGAAAGTGAGGAGTGGAAACGCCAATTCCTTCCAATTTCCACAAACCCAGCTCCAAGCTGCGAGTATACCAAAGGTTACGACTGCAAAAATCAGTAGCAATAACTGTGCGAACGGCACAAAGCGGCTGAGTAGGTTACCTGTGTGGTAAGCTGATAACTCGGCAGAGTAGTGGTGTCTCTTCCAAGCTTTTATGGGGAATGATGATGATGGCTGATTTCTGACAGCTGTCAGCTCCTGGGGCTCCTGTGAGGCGACTACGCCCTCTGGTGCCTGAAACTCGACAACAGGCAGGGCGCCCTCTGGTGGTGAGCCAGCAGTACCTCCTCTTCAGGCGGCCCACACAACACAGCATCCAGCGCAGAGCGCGTGGCATCCGGTAGAACAAAGAATGGTGTCCAGCTGTGAACACAGTGCATCTGATTTGCAGACGTAATTAAAACACGTTATTCGTGGCCAGTCTGTATACAGTCGCTACAACTTATTTTAGTCTGTGATGTGGACATGATGGGCACTCAAAATATCCGTCTTACACACTGTCCCAGTCCGCTGCCAAGCTGCAAATCCCTGTCAGTTGCGGATATCAGCAGATGACGGCGAATACACAGCGCATAGATTGAGTATTCATTGTGTATGTATGGAGTATGTAAGGCGGATGTCATCCACAGCCAAAATTTTGTGCAGCTCAAAAATCCTGGTAAAGGAAAAACATGCCTCTGCAGATAACTGTGGACGTGTGTCGGCCGGCTCATACAAGCATGTTTCACGCATTTTGCGGATGTTAAGTGAATATGAGCCAATTTTGTGCACAATCCATACGCAAATCCTCCTAAACACCAGTGGGATAAGGCCCTAAGCAACGCGTTGCCAGCATCACTGCTGGTTAGCGACCAAGTCTCACAAACATACAGTAAGACGGAAGCACCAGGACCCCAAGACTTGGATCTTCTTTCTTTTATCACTTCACTAAATACCTCTATCTAGTGACTTCATAACTCCATACATTTTTCCCAGGTATCTCTCTGTCTCAGTGGCCGAGGACCCAGAAACATGAATGTCACTGCTGTAACAAGTGTATGTCTACAAATTAGACATTTTTACCCGAGGCCATCAAATATGGCCATTGGATACTGCAAACTCTTTGTGTCCGTCCATCCATCTGTCTTTGCTTAGCATAAGTCCAGTCCTATTACTGCCAGAATCTTCAAATTCACAAGGAACATTCCTGGGACACAGACCTTGGAGAAGTTCAAAGACAACTAAGCTTGACCTGTTTTAAGAGGCATTTTAAGAGGTTAACAAGTCACATTCTATTTCATTGTGTTCCCTTTTTTTGAGGAGTGGGGGTGCCAGCCAGTCATGTGCTAGCTGCAAACTCAGTTTCATTTGTGTGTAAATATAACCTCTTTGTCATATATTATGTAAAAGCTAGCAAGAAATAAACACTTTTAAAACTGAAAACACTGGCTTTGGAACTTGATAACTCCTCTGGAGTGATTTACAAGACATTTCATGGATGTTAACATAGTGACGTCACAGGCTGGTCTAGCTTGCTGCAAACTCTGTTTTGTTTTGTGTGTAAATACAACCTCTTTGCCATATATTATGTAAAGGCTACTGAGAAATAAACACTTCTAAAACTCGGAATGCTGTTTTTGTAACCTGGTAACACCTCTGGAGTGATTTACAAGACATTTCTTGGACGTCAGCGTGCATGCTAACTTCTGCTAACTCAAACCTAATGTCTGCTTTTGTCAAAAGCTCATCTATGCACACATGCACACCCTCCTGCAGACGCAGTTAAAATGTAAATATTGCTTATGATTGATTGATTGAGGGGCTTTATTGAACATGTACAAGCTGACAGTAGGATCTTAATAATTAATGCAAATAACAATAAATATATAATTATATTTATACACTTTGCACTGGGATACCAATTAAACAACTAACTGCAAATTATAAAGAAGACAATGCTCATAAGAAGACAATGCTTTTCCTTCCCACTGTCGCCAAGTGCTTGCTCATAGGGGGTCGCTTTGACCGTTGGGGTTTTTCTGTAATTATTGTATGGCTTTTGCCTTACAATATAAAGAGCCTTGGGGCAAATGTTTGTTGTGATTTGGCGCTACACTTATGACAGCAGAGTCAAAGAAATCATTGAAAGTTTGGATCTCAGTTCGCAAACCCAGACGCTCTACTTCCTCATTTAGCTTCTCAATTGCTGCAATCAGGATCTCCACTGCTTCCACATAGATCACAGCATCATCTGCGAAGTGCCAAAACCATACTGATCCTAATTTTCCATCTTCATCCAGCACCCACTAATCATTTGTCAATGAGGGTGTCTTTATATATGAAGAAGGTGCTTAAAATATTTGGACAATTTTTTTTGACATCTGTCTGATATGTCAGCACAACTATCAAAGCAAATACATATTCTGAAAACTATGTTACAAACCATACATTTTACACTGACGCTCTTCACTTTGACATTAAAATACTTATATTGTGGAGTACATTCAGGAAAATATGCTTTGTAGCTTTATGCATTTTGCTAACTGCCTGTAAGTTATTTGCGACTCTGTTTTGAGAAATGTGAAGTTAGCGACACCAGCAACCATAGTCAGTTGTCTTCTGGGGGCCAGAGCAGGCGACATTGAAGGTAATTTGAAACTGCTGGCTAAGGCTAAGCGTAAATTTGGTAAGATTGTAATTCACGTCGGCAGTAATGACACCCGGTTACGCCAATCGGAGGTCACTAAAATTAACATTGAATCGGTGTGTAACTTTGCAAAAACAATGTCGGACTCTGTAGTTTTCTCTGGGCCCCTCCCCAATCGGACCGGGAGTGACATGTTTAGCCGCATGTTCTCCTTGAATTGCTGGCTGTCTGAGTGGTGTCCAAAGTGAGACGGCATCCATCCCACTTTGGATGGAGCAGCTCTCATTTCTAGAAATCTGGCCAATTTTCTTAAATCCTCCAAACCGTGACTATCCAGGGTTGGGACCAGGAAGCAGAGTTGTAGTCTTACACACCTCTCTGCAGCTTCTCTCCCCCTGCCATCCCCTCATTACCCCATCCCCGTAGAGACGGTGCCTGCTCCCAGACCACCAATAACCAGTAAAAATCTATTTAAGCATAAAAATTCAAAAAGAAAAAATAATATAGCACCTTCAACTGCACCACAGACTAAAACAGTTAAATGTGGTCTATTAAACATTAGGTCTCTCTCTTCTAAGTCCCTGTTGGTAAATGATATAATAATTGATCAACATATTGATTTATTCTGCCTTACAGAAACCTGGTTACAGCAGGATGAATATGTTAGTTTAAATGAGTCAACACCCCCGAGTCACACTAACTGTCAGAATGCTCGTAGCACGGGCCGAGGCGGAGGATTAGCAGCAATCTTTTATTCCAGCTTATTAATTAATCAAAAACCCAGACAGAGCTTTAATTCATTTGAAAGCTTGACTCTTAGTCTTGTCCATCCAAATTGGAAGTCCCAAAAACCAGTTTTATTTGTTATTATCTATCGTCCACCTGGTCGTTACTGTGAGTTTCTCTGTGAATTTTCAGACCTTTTGTCTGACTTAGTGCTTAGCTCAGATAAGATAATTATAGTGGGTGATTTTAACATCCACACAGATGCTGAGAATGACAGCCTCAACACTGCATTTAATCTATTATTAGACTCTATTGGCTTTGCTCAAAATGTAAATGAGTCCACCCACCACTTTAATCATATCTTAGAGCTTGTTCTGACTTATGGTATGGAAATTGAAGACTTAACAGTATTCCCTGAAAACTCCCTTCTGTCTGATCATTTCTTAATAACATTTACATTTACTCTGATGGACTACCCAGCAGTGGGGAATAAGTTTCATTACACTAGAAGTCTTTCAGAAAGCGCTGTAACTAGGTTTAAGGATATGATTCCTTCTTTATGTTCTTTAATGCCATATACCAACACAGTGCAGAGTAGCTACCTAAACTCTGTAAGTGAGATAGAGTATCTCGTCAATAGTTTTACATCGTCATTGAAGACAACTTTGGATGCTGTAGCTCCTCTGAAAAAGAGAGCTTTAAATCAGAAGTGCCTGACTCCGTGGTATAACTCACAAACTCGCAGCTTAAAGCAGATAACCCGTAAGTTGGAGAGGAAATGGCGTCTCACTAATTTAGAAGATCTTCATTTAGCCTGGAAAAAGAGTCTGTTGCTCTATAAAAAAGCCCTCCATAAAGCTAGGACATCTTTCTACTCATCACTAATTGAAGAAAATAAGAACAACCCCAGGTTTCTTTTCAGCACTGTAGCCAGGCTGACAAAGAGTCAGAGCTCTATTGAGCTGAGTATTCCATTAACTTTAACTAGTAATGACTTCATGAATTTCTTTGCTAACAAAAGTTTAACTATTAGAGAAAAAATTACTCATAACCATCCCAAAGACGTATCGTTATCTTTGGCTGCTTTCAGTGATGCCGGTATTTGGTTAGACTCTTTCTTTCAGATTGTTCTGTCTGAGTTATTTTCATTAGTTACTTCATCCAAACCATCAACATGTCTATTAGACCCCATTCCTACCAGGCTGCTCAAGGAAGCCCTACCATTATTTAATGCTTCGATCTTAAATGTGATCAATCTATCTTTGTTAGTTGGCTATGTACCACAGGCTTTTAAGGTGGCAGTAATTAAACCATTACTTAAAAAGCCATCACTTGACCCAGCTATCTTAGCTAATTATAGACCAATCTCCAACCTTCCTTTTCTCTCAAAAATTCTTGAAAGGGTAGTTGTAAAACAGCTAACTGATCATCTGCAGAGGAATGGTCTATTTGAAGAGTTTCAGTCAGGTTTTAGAATTCATCATAGTACAGAAACAGCATTAGTGAAGGTTACAAATGATCTTCTTATGGCCTCAGACAGTGGACTCATCTCTGTGCTTGTTCTGTTAGACCTCAGTGCTGCTTTTGATACTGTTGACCATAAAATTTTATTACAGAGATTAGAGCATGCCATAGGTATTAAAGGCACTGCGCTGCGGTGGTTTGAATCATATTTGTCTAATAGATTACAATTTGTTCATGTAAATGGGGAATCTTCTTCACAGACTAAGGTTAATTATGGAGTTCCACAAGGTTCTGTGGTAGGACCAATTTTATTCACTTTATACATGCTTCCCTTAGGCAGTATTATTAGACGGTATTGCTTAAATTTTCATTGTTACGCAGATGATACCCAGCTTTATCTATCCATGAAGCCAGAGGACACACACCAATTAGCTAAACTGCAGGATTGTCTTACAGACATAAAGACATGGATGACCTCTAATTTCCTGCTTTTAAACTCAGATAAAACTGAAGTTATTGTACTTGGCCCCACAAATCTTAGAAACATGGTGTCTAACCAGATCCTTACTCTGGATGGCATTACCCTGACCTCTAGTAATACTGTGAGAAATCTTGGAGTCATTTTTGATCAGGATATGTCATTCAAAGCGCATATTAAACAAATATGTAGGACTGCTTTTTTGCATTTACGCAATATCTCTAAAATTAGAAAGGTCTTGTCTCAGAGTGATGCTGAAAAACTAATTCATGCATTTATTTCCTCTAGGCTGGACTATTGTAATTCATTATTATCAGGTTGTCCTAAAAGTTCCCTGAAAAGCCTTCAGTTAATTCAAAATGCTGCAGCTAGAGTACTAACGGGGACTAGAAGGAGAGAGCATATCTCACCCATATTGGCCTCTCTTCATTGGCTTCCTGTTAATTCTAGAATAGAATTTAAAATTCTTCTTCTTACTTATAAGGTTTTGAATAATCAGGTCCCATCTTATCTTAGGGACCTCGTAGTACCATATCACCCCAATAGAGCGCTTCGCTCTCAGACTGCAGGCTTACTTGTAGTTCCTAGGGTTTGTAAGAGTAGAATGGGAGGCAGAGCCTTCAGCTTTCAGGCTCCTCTCCTGTGGAACCAGCTCCCAATTCAGATCAGGGAGACAGACACCCTCTCTACTTTTAAGATTAGGCTTAAAACTTTCCTTTTTGCTAAAGCTTATAGTTAGGGCTGGATCAGGTGACCCTGAACCATCCCTTAGTTATGCTGCTATAGACGTAGACTGCTGGGGGGTTCCCATGATGCACTGTTTCTTTCTCTTTTTGCTCTGTATGCACCACTCTGCATTTAATCATTAGTGATCGATCTCTGCTCCCCTCCACAGCATGTCTTTTTCCTGGTTCTCTCCCTCAGCCCCAACCAGTCCCAGCAGAAGACTGCCCCTCCCTGAGCCTGGTTCTGCTGGAGGTTTCTTCCTGTTAAAAGGGAGTTTTTCCTTCCCACTGTAGCCAAGTGCTTGCTCACAGGGGGTCGTTTTGACCGTTGGGGTTTTACATAATTATTGTATGGCCTTGCCTTACAATATAAAGCGCCTTGGGGCAACTGTTTGTTGTGATTTGGCGCTATATAAAAAAATTGATTCATTGATTGATTGATTCTTTGCTAATAAAATTTTAACTATTAGAGAAAAAATGACTCATAACCATCCCAAAGACGTATCATTATCTTTGGCTGCTTTCAGTGATGCCGGTATTTGGTTAGACGCTTTCTCTCCGATTGTTCTGTCTGAGTTATTTTCATTAGTTACTTCATCCAAACCATCAACATGTCTATTAGACCCCATTCCTACCAGGCTGCTCAAGGAAGCCCTACCATTATTTAATGCTTCGATCTTAAATATGATCAATCTATCTTTATTAGTTGGCTATGTACCACAGGCTTTTAAGGTGGCAGTAATTAAACCATTACTTAAAAGGCCATCACTTGACCCAGCTATCTTAGCTAATTATAGGCCAATCTCCAACCTTCCTTTTCTCTCAAAAATTCTTGAAAGGGTAGTTGTAAAACAGCTAACTGATCATCTGCAGAGGAATGGTCTATTTGAAGAGTTTCAGTCAGGTATCAGAATTCATCATAGTACAGAAACAGCATTAGTGAAGGTTACAAATGATCTTCTTATGGCCTTCTTATGGACTCATCTCTGTGCTTGTCCTGTTAGACCTCAGTGCTGGTTTTGATACTGTTGACCATAAAATTTTATTACAGAGATTAGAGCATGCCATAGGTATTAAAGGCACTGCGCTGCGGTGGTTTGAATCATATTTATCTAATAGATTACAATTTGTTCATGTAAATGGGGAATCTTCTTCACAGACTAAGGTTAATTATGGAGTTCCACAAGGTTCTGTGGTAGGACCAATTTTATTCACTATATACATGCTTCCCTTAGGCAGTATTATTAGACGGTATTACTTAAATTTTCATTGTTACGCAGATGATACCCAGCTTTATCTATCCATGAAGCCAGAGGACACACACCAATTAGCTAAACTGCAGGATTGTCTTACAGACATAAAGACATGGATGACCTCTAATTTCCTGCTTTTAAACTCAGATAAAACTGAAGTTATTGTACTTGGCCCCACAAATCTTAGAAACATGGTGTCTAACCAGATCCTTACTCTGGATGGCATTACCCTGACCTCTAGTAATACTGTGAGAAATCTTGGAGTCATTTTTGATCAGGATATGTCATTCAAAGCGCATATTAAACAAATATGTAGGACTGCTTTTTTGCATTTACGCAATATCTCTAAAATGAGAAAGGTCTTGTCTCAGAGTGATGCTGAAAAACTAATTCATGCATTTATTTCCTCGAGGCTGGACTATTGTAATTCATTATTATCAGGTTGTCCTAAAAGTTCCCTGAAAAGCCTTCAGTTAATTCAAAATGCTGCAGCTAGAGTACTAACGGGGACTAGAAGGAGAGAGCATATCTCACCCATATTGGCCTCTCTTCATTGGCTTCCTGTTAATTCTAGAATAGAATTTAAAATTCTTCTTCTTACTTATAAGGTTTTGAATAATCAGGTCACATCTTATCTTAGGGACCTCATAGTACCATATCACCCCAATAGAGCGCTTCGCTCTCAGACTGCAGGCTTACTTGTAGTTCCTAGGGTTTGTAAGAGTAGAATGGGAGGCAGAGCCTTCAGCTTTCAGGCTCCTCTCCTGTGGAACCAGCTCCCAATTCAGATCAGGGAGACAGACACCCTCTCTACTTTTAAGATTAGGCTTAAAACTTTCCTTTTTGCTAAAGCTTATAGTTAGGGCTGGATCAGGTGACCCAGAACCATCCCTTAGTTATGCTGCTATAGAAGTAGACTGCTGGGGGGTTCCCATGATGCACTGAGTGTTTCTTTCTCCTTTTGCTCTGTATGCACCACTCTGCATTTAATCATTAGTGATTGATCTCTGCTCCCCTCCACAGCATGTCTTTTTCCTGGTTCTCTCCCTCAGCCCCAACCAGTCCCAGCAGAAGACTGCCCCTCCCTGAGCCTGGTTCTGCTGGAGGTTTCTTCCTGTTAAAAGGGAGTTTTTCCTTCCCACTGTCGCCAAGTGCTTGCTCACAGGGGGTCGTTTTGACCGTTGGGGTTTTTACGTAATTATTGTATGGCCTTGCCTTACAATATAAAGCGCCTTGGGGCAACTGTTTGTTGTGATTTGGTGCTATTTAAATAAAATTGATTGATTGATTGAATTGATTAAGTGCAGACCATAAAACTACAGCAAAATTGTTTGCAGCAGCTGTTGGCTCGCTCTTCTTATTTTTCCAGTTTGAATGTGTACATTCTGCAAATTTCAGACCCAGCTGCCTGCACTTTGTTCACTGGTCGGAGATCCGTAAATTGAGCCCTTATTGAGTTATGACATGATATTATCACATTTCAGTGTTATATTCACGATAAACAAAATTGTAATTGTAATATATTGATGTTGTGTGGGCCGCTGAAGAGGAGGTATTGCTGGCCCACCACCACCAGATGGCGCCCTGCTTGAAGTGCGGGCTTCAAGCACGAGAGGGCGTCATAGCAACCGGGAGTGACAGCTGTCACTTGTCATCAGCACCAGCTGTCACTCATCCACATCACCACCACCTTAAAAGCCGGACTGCAACTCCACCTCCCCGCCGAGAAATCATCTTGGAGGTAATTTTCTCTGCTGACTTAAAACATTGAGTAATAATCTGAACTTCTTTGCAGCCGTTTTCCTGGGGTGTTGCCTTATCTGTGGGATTGGCGTTTGGTGTGATCAGCGACGGCTTCGCTTCACACCCCAACCAGATAAGTGGTTAGACAGGAGCTGCACGAGTGTGTGACTGGAGGTGGAGGTGCTCCCTTCCAAAAGAACACAGACTGTGGGATTACTGAGTGTGCGTACTCACACTCACCTGTGCTGTTTCTGTTCTCTGCCAGCAGTACCAGGTCTGACAGCTGGAGACGGTGACCACCTGGGGACCCAGGACTTGGCGGCTCCGGTGTTCTTCAGATCCATTGGCGGTGAGGGCCGTGTGGGATCCAGCTCAGTTCTGGACGGGCGTCTCCTATCCTCAAGCCTGCCCACACGTCACCCAACGTGTAATTGACTGTAGTTCCAAAGTGATTGTTGTCTGTATTCCGTTGTGCACAATTTACAACATTAAATTGTTACTTTTGGCTTATCCATTGTCCGTTCATTAACGCCCCCTGTTGTGGGTCCGTGTACCTACACTTTCACAACATATTGAGATGTTTTTATTTGCAGTAGAAGTACATTTTTGCAATATAATTATGGGGCCATTATTGCAGCAAAAGTATTTGCAAATGTGTATTTTGATCTGTGTGTGTAAACAGATCCACAAATGTGTATAGCAATCTGTGCGTGCGTATTTTGATCTGTGTGTGTAAACACATCCACAAATGCGTAAAAAAAAATCTGTGCGTATCGGTGTGTCTGTGAAAATCGGGCCACTCGACGGGATGTGTTCTTACACGTGACTTTTGCTACAGTTCTGCCGCGTTAGATCTGTAAATGCGTGCAGCGATTTGTATGTGTGTGTGGAGACTTGTCTGTGTGCCTCCACCAGAGGGCGCAAGCACCAATGGCATCGCTCATCGCTGTCGTTTTAAGCATGGCTGGTCCCTTGAAGAGATCAAAATACACATTTACAAATACTTTTCCTACAATAATGGCCTCATAAATGTCCAAAAGACAAATGTCGGGCTGGAAAAGACGAGACAATTTTCCAAGTCAATGATGCAACAGTGTGTCATTTAGGCTGGACACACAGCATAAAAAACACACTGCTTTGTTTCTGCCCCTGAGACCATCCACCAATCACAGACGGGGATACTTGTGAGAAATGTACATGAGTTTTTCAGACTGGTATAAGGTGATATGCTATTACAATTATTCACTTATATTGGATATTCAATAAACATTTATTTTGATCCATTGTTTGAGTATAATGAAGTAGTGGACTTTTACTGTCATTCACATCTTCATCATTTTATTGCTCTCTTTTCCAGATCATGGAGCTGAAGGGTCAGATGATACATGTCCCTGAGTCTTGCTCTGTGATGTTTCTGGGCTCACCTCGTGTTGATAAGCTGGAGGAACTGATGGGCCGAGGTCTACACTTGTCAGATATTCCCATCCACGATGCCACGCGGGACGTTATCTTAGTGGGAGAGCAGGCGAAGGCCCAGGATGGCCTCAAGAAGAGGATGGATAAGATCAAGGTAGGGTGGTTTCCAGTTCATTCAGTTATCTGATCAACAGACTGTCCACTCAGGTTTACACTGCAGAACATGTGACACAACTCAGATTTTGTAATTTGTCCACCAAAGTAGTCTTACAATGAATATTAGCTGATAAGTGCAAACTATTACATTTAGTAGCTGGAGCATAAGAACACTTATAGACCGCTCAAACAAACCAAAAACAGTTCTTGTCAATCATGAACTCTGGAAATCAAACTTGGACATCATCAAGCTCAGTGAAACCAGGAGGGCAGAAAAAGGCCAATTAAAGTAAGAATTCACCATATTTTTGGAAGGGACATCTCCCTGACGTCAGAGTTTGGATTTTTGCTTCATTTTTTGTTTAGTTATTTTGCTTGGTTAGTTTTTCTCTGCATGTTTCTCTTGCTGGCCTCTTTTCTGCTTGGGTTTTCTCTGTCCCTATTTCTCTTGTCTTCCCCTTGGTGCTTGTTGGTGGGCGTTTCACTCTGTCTGGCCACACCCTCATTTTGGTGCTTTCCACGCACACCTGTTTCTAATTTACAGCTCATCACCTGGGTGTATTTAAGGTTCACAGGTTCCACTAGTCTCTCGCCAGATTGATGCACCTTGTGCCTCTTTCCAGCTCTGTTCATGTGTTTTCTAGTCCTGCTGGCCTTGTCGTTTTTGATCGCCTGCCTGTGTACCCAGCTCTGCCTCTGCCTGATGTTTTTTGTACTGCTGCTTGGTTTGGACCACCTCAACGTGTACCGACTTCTGCTTGATAACTCACTAAACCTTTTTGAACCATTGTCTTGCATTTGTGTCCAACCATTCCTGACCATCGAACCTGATAACTCTTTACGAAGCTGACCAAACTCCATGTAGGTGTCTATGAGCATCTGATGGCACTGCAGTTTCATCTTGCACTTTTGTCCAGGCAAGAGAACGAAAAATATTTTTGAAATGGCTCAAATGAGTAGTAGTGATGCAGCGAATGATGCACCATTTTGTTAAATAAAGCTTTTTGTGTATGGGAGCGCTGTGGTGGTGCGGATCATTCTATTTCTATTTTTGGTCAAATGAGTAGTAGTGCATGACCCACAAACCATTTTTTCCTAATTGGTGCCGCTTACAGTGCAACGTCAGTAACTCAACCACATGGGGTGTGCAGCCAGTACATTCTGAGTGCCGGTCCCAAGCCCAGATAAATGAGGAGGGTTGCGTCAGCCACCGGTGCTATTGCCCAACAGGGTGCCGGTGGAAATTGGGCTACTGCTGGGCGAAGACGATGAAGAAGAGGAGGAAAACGTTGCCACGAACAGCGGGAGAAGAAGAAAACTAGAAGGGTGGAAATGAGAGTGGGGACTTTGAATGTTGGTAGTATGACTGGTAAAGGGAGAGAGCTGGCTGATATGATGGAGATGAGAAAGGTAGACATATTGTGTGTGCAAGAGACCAAGTGGAAGGGAAGTAAGAGCAGGAGCATCATGGGTGGGTACAAGTTGTTGAACCATGGTGAGGACAGGAAGAGAAATGGTGTTGGGGTCATTTTAAAGGAAGAGTATGTTAAAAGTGTGTTGGAGGCTAAGCGAGTGTCTGACAGGGTGATGAGTGTGAAGTTGGAAATTGAAGGGGTGATGATGAATATCATCAGTGCATATGTGGTGAGGGAGACAGCTAGGACAGTACTGGGTATGACATCTGGACAGTGGAAGGAAGACAAGGAGACTTGGTGGTGGAATGAAGAGGTCCAGGAAAGCATAAGGAGAAAGAGGTTGGCGAAAAAGTTTTGGGATAGTCGGAGAGATGAAGAAAGTAGACAGGAGTACAAGGAGATGCGGTGTAAGGCGAAAAGAGAAGTGGCAAAAGCAAAGGAAAAGGCATATTGCGAGCTGTACAAGAAGTTGAATAGTAAGGAAGGAGAAAAGGACTTGTACCGATTGGCCAGACAAAGGGACAGAGCTGGAAAGGATGTGCAGCAGGTTAGGGTGGTAAAAGATGCACATGGTAATGTGCTGACAAGTGAGGAGTGTGTGCTGAGAAGGTGGAGGGAATATTTTGAAGAGTTGATGAATAAAGAAAATGAGCGAGAGAAAAGGCTGGATGATGTGGTGAGAGTAAATCAGGAAGTACAAGAGATTAGCAAGGAAGAAGTGAGGGCTGCTATGAAGAGGATGAAGAGTGGAAAGGCAGTCGGTCCAGATGACATTCCAGTGGAGGCATGGAAATGTCTAGGAGAGATGGCAGTAGAGTTTCTAACCAGATTGTTTAATAAAATCTTGGAAAGTGAGAGGATGCCTGAGGAGTGGAGACGAAGTGTGCTGGTTCCTATTTTCAAGAACAAGGGTGATGTGCAGAGCTGCAGTAACTACAGAGGCATAAAGCTGATCAGCCACAGCATGAAGTTATGGGAAAGGGTAGTATAAGCTAGGATTAGAAAACAGGTGAAGATCTGTGAGCAGCATTATGGTTTCATGCCGAGAAAGCGCACTACATATGCAATGTTTGCTCTGAGAATACTGTTGGAAAAGTACAGAGAAGGACAGAAAGAGTTACATTGTGTGTTTGTGGACTTAGAAAAAGCTTATGATAGGGTGCCAAGAGAAGAGTTGTGGTATTGTATGAGGAAGTCTGGAGTGGCAGAGAAGTATGTTAGGGTAGTGCAGGACATGTACAAGAATAGTGTGACAGCGGTGAGATGCGCAGTTGGAATGACAGACTCATTCAAAGTGGAGGTGGGATTACACCAAGGATCAGCTCTGAGTCCTTTCTTGTTTGCAGTGGTGATGGACAGGTTGACGGATGAGATCAGACAGGATTCCCCAAGCTTGCACTGTGCAACATTTGAAATTGCTGGCTAAGGCTAAGCGTAAATTTGGTAAGATTGTAATTCACGTCGGCAGTAATGACACTCGGTTACGCCAATCGGAGGTCACTAAAATTAACATTAAATCGGTGTGTAACTTTGCAAAAACAATGTCGGACTCTGTAGTTTTCTCTGGGCCCCTCCCCAATCAGACCGGGAGTGACATGTTTAGCCGCATGTTCTCCTTGAATTGCTGGCTGTCTGAGTGGTGTCCAAAAAATGAGGTGGGCTTCATAGATAATTGGCAAAGCTTCTGGGGAAAACCTGGTCTTGTTAGGAGAGACGGCATCCATCCCACTTTAGATGGAGCAGCTCTCATTTCTAGAAATCTGGCCAATTTTCTTGGATCCTCCAAACTGTGACTGTCCAGCGTTGGGACCAGGAGGCAGAGCTGTGGTCTTATACACCTCTCTGCAGCTTCTCTCCCCCTGCCATCCCCTCGTTGCCCCATCCTCGTAGAGACGGTGCCTGCTCCCAGACTACCAATAACCAGCAAAAATCTATTTAAGCATAAAAATTCCAAAAAAAAAAATAATATAGCACCTTCAATTGCACCACAGACTAAAACAGTTAAATGTGGTCTATTAAACATTAGGTCTCTCTCTTCTAAGTCCCTGTTGGTAAATGATATAATAATTGATCAACGTATTGATTTATTCTGCCTAACAGAAACCTGGTTACAGCAGGATGAATATGTTAGTTTAAATGAGTCAACACCCCCGAGTCACACTAACTGTCAGAATGCTCGTAGCACGGGCCGGGGCGGAGGTTTAGCAGCAATCTTCCATTCCAGCTTATTAATTAATCAAAAACCTAGACAGAGCTTTAATTCATTTGAAAGCTTGTCTCTTAGTCTTGTCCATCCAAATTGGAAGTCCCAAAAACCAGTTTTATTTGTTATTATCTATCGTCCACCTGGTCGTTACTGTGAGTTTCTCTGTGAATTTTCAGACCTTTTGTCTGACTTAGTGCTTAGCTCAGATAAGATAATTATAGTGGGCGATTTTAATATCCACACAGATGCTGAGAATGACAGCCTCAACACTGCATTTAATCTATTATTAGACTCTATCGGCTTTGCTCAAAAAGTAAATGAGTCCACCCACCACTTTAATCATATCTTAGATCTTGTTCTGACTTATGGTATGGAAATAGAAGACTTAACAGTATTCCCTGAAAACTCCCTTCTGTCTGATCATTTTTTAATAACATTTACATTTACCCTGATGGACTACCCTGCAGTGGGGAATAAGTTTCATTACACTAGAAGTCTTTCAGAAAGCGCTGTAACTAGGTTTAAGGATATGATTCCTTCGTTATGTTCTCTAATGTCATATACCAACACAGAGCAGAGTAGCTACCTAAACTCTGTAAGGGAGTTAGAGTATCTCGTCAGTAGTTTTACATCCTCTTTGAAGACAACTTTGGATGCTGTAGCTCCTCTGAAAAAGAGAGCTTTAAATCAGAAGTGTCTGACTCCGTGGTATAACTCACAAACTCGTAGCTTAAAGCAGATAACCCGTAAGTTGGAGAGGAAATGGCGTCTCACTAATTTAGAAGATCTTCACTTAGCCTGGAAAAAGAGTTTGTTGCTCTATAAAAAAGCCCTCCGTAAAGCTAGGACATCTTTCTACTCATCACTAATTGAAGAAAATAAGAATAACCTCAGGTTTCTTTTCAGCACTGTAGCTAGGCTGACAAAGAGTCAGAGCTCTATTGAGCTGAGTATTCCATTAACTTTAACTAGTAATGACTTCATGACTTTCTTTGCTAACAAAATTTTGACTATTAGAGAAAAAATTACTCATAACCATCCCAAAGATGTATCGTTATCTTTGGCTGCTTTCAGTGATGCCGGTATTTGGTTAGACTCTTTCTCTCCGGTTGTTCTGTCTGAGTTATTTTCATTGGTTGCTTCGTCCAAACCATCGGCATGTTTATTGGACCCCATTCCTGCCAGGCTGCTCAAGGAAGTCTTACCATTATTTAATGCTTCAATCTTAAATATGATCAATCTATCTTTGTTAGTTGGTTATGTACCACAGGCCTTTAAGGTGGCAGTAATTAAACCATTACTTAAAAAGCCATCACTTGACCCAGCTATCTTAGCTAATTATAGGCCAATTTCCAACCTTCCTTTTCTCTCAAAGATTCTTGAGAGGGTAGTTGTAAAACAGCTAACTGATCACCTGCAGAGGAATGGTCTATTTGAAGAGTTTCAGTCAGGTTTTAGAATTCATCATAGTACAGAAACAGCATTAGTGAAGGTTACAAATGATCTTCTTATGGCTTCGGACAGTGGACTTATCTCTGTGCTTGTTCTGTTGGACCTCAGTGCTGCTTTTGATACTGTTGACCATAAAATTTTATTACAGAGATTAGAGCATGTCATAGGTATTAAAGGCACTGCGCTGCGGTGGTTTGAATCATATTTGTCTAATAGATTACAGTTTGTTCATGTAAATGGGGAATCTTCTTCCAGTGTAATCTTTACGTGCCTTAACTAAAGCACTCCTTCTGCTGAATCACCTCTAAATTATTACACATTATTCACTTTGCGTGTTTTAGGAATCCACTAGCTTAGCCGCAGCTACTAGCTCTTACGCCGTTTAGCATGGCGGCTTCTCCTGTCTCTCCCGCACTTTTCTGCTCTGGGGTGTGAAATGTTTAGTTATTCCTCGGCCTCCTTTAGCAGTAACGGTACTTGTAATAAGTGTAGCTTATTCGTAGCTTTGGAGGCCAGGCTGGGCGAATTGGAGACTCGCTCCGCACCGTGGAAAATTCTACAGCTAGCCAGGCCCCTGTAGTCGGTGCGGACCAAGGTAGCTTAGCCGCCGTTAGTTCCCCCCTGGCAGATCCCGAGCAGCCGGGAAAGCAGGCTGACTGGGTGACTGTGAGGAGGAAGCGTAGCCCTAAACAGAAGCCCCGTGTACACCGCCAACCCGTTCACATCTCTAACCGTTTCTCCCCACTCGACGACACACCCGACGACACACATACTGTTGACCATAAAATTTTATTACAGAGATTAGAGCATGCCATAGGTATTAAAGGCACTGCGCTGCAGTGGTTTGAATCATATTTGTCTAATAGATTACAATTTGTTCATGTAAATGGGGAATCTTCTTCACAGACTAAAGTTAATTATGGAGTTCCACAAGGTTCTGTGCTAGGACCAATTTTATTCACTTTATACATGCTTCCCTTAGGCAGTATTATTAGACGGTATTGCTTAAATTTTCATTGTTACGCAGATGATACCCAGCTTTATCTATCCATGAAGCCAGAGGATACACACCAATTAGCTAAACTGCAGGATTGTCTTACAGACATAAAGACATGGATGACCTCTAATTTCCTGCTTTTACACTCAGATAAACTGAAGTTATTGTACTTGGCCCCACAAATCTTAGAAGCATGGTGTCTAACCAGATCGTTACTCTGGATGGCATTTCCCTGATCTCTAGTAATACTGTGAGAAATCTTGGAGTCATTTTGATCAGGATATGTCATTCAAAGCGCATATTAAACAAATATGTAGGACTGCCTTTTGCATTTACGCAATATCTCTAAAATCAGAAAGGTCTTGTCTCAGAGTGATGCTGAAAAACTAATTCATGCATTTATTTCCTCTAGGCTGGACTATTGTAATTCATTATTATCAGGTTGTCCTAAAAGTTCCCTAAAAAGCCTTCAGTTGGTTCAGAATGCTGCAGCTAGAGTACTGACGGGGACTAGCAGGAGTGAGCATATCTCACCCGTGTTGGCCTCTCTTCATTGGCTTCCTGTTAATTCTAGAATAGAATTTAAAATTCTTCTTCTTACTTATAAGGTTTGAATAATCAGGTCCCATCTTATCTTAGGGACCTCGTAGTACCATATTACCCCATTAGAGCGCTTCGTCTCAGACTGCGGGCTTACTTGTAGTTCCTAGGGTTTGTAAGAGTAGAATGGGAGGCAGAGCCTTCAGCTTTCAGGCTCCTCTCCTGTGGAACCAGCTCCCAATTCAGATCAGGGAGACAGATAACCCTCTCTACTTTTAAGATTAGGCTTAAAACTTTCCTTTTCGCTAAGGCTTATAGTTAGGGCTGGATCGGGTGACCCTGGACCATCCCTTGGTTATGCTGCTTTAGACGTAGATTGTGGGGGGGTTCCCATGATGCACTGTTTCTTTCTCTTTTTGCTCCGTATGCATCACTCTGCATTTAATCATTAGTGATCGATCTCTGCCCCCCTTCACGGCATGTCTTTTTCCTGGTTTTTTCCCTCAGCCCCAACCAGTCTCAGCAGAAGACTGCCCCTCCCTGAGCCTGGTTCTGCTGGAGGTTTCTTCCTGTTAAAAGGGAGTTTTTCCTTCCCACTGTTGCCAAGTGCTTGCTCATAGGGGTTCGTTTTGACCGTTGGGGTTTTTCATAATTATTGTATGGCCTTGCCTTACAATATGGAGCGCCTTGGGGCAACTGTTTGTTGTGATTTGGCGCTATATAAGAAAAAAGTTGATTGATTGATTGATTGATAATTTCTCCAATCACAGCCACGTAAGCCTATAACTTCTTCTGGGTTGTCTGGGTGTTTTGGTGGCTTACCTCACTCTTCTCCTTCTTGCACAGTCACTCAGTTTTTGAGAACTGTCTACTCCATGCAGATTTACCATAGAGTGCCATATTGTTTGTATTTCTTTCTAATTGATGTAAATAAAGTCCGAAACATATTCAGTGGCAGCTTTACCATCAGAGAGCCTCGTCCAGAAACTACCACAAAAGACTCCAAGCTGTCAGTGATGTTAAAGGGGGCAACACACAGTATTAAGAACAGGGGTATGTAAACTTTGGATCAGGGTCATTTGGGTAGTTTCTGTTGTCATTTTGATTTAAAAAGAGGAAACAGTTGTTTGACAATAAATGGCTTCATCCAACCACTAACCATGGGTGAAAAAAAAAGGTTTTGTGTTGTCATTCATATTTTCTTAAAAATGGCCAAAAAAAGCAAAAATTCTGCCAGGGTATGTGAACTTTTGAGCACAACTGTAAATTACAGAACAATTCAAAGAAACAATTCACAAAACGAATATACAGGAATTGCTCTTGATGCACAGGACAGGGGGGTCTCCAGCACAAATACCACACCCATCTCTGGATGGAGCTGCACCTTAGACAGAAAAAACAGAATCAGGCATCAGAAAGACAAGAAATCCAGTATAATTTGTCAGCATTAAACAACAAGGAAAACACTAGCCACGGCACAAGGCCACGGCACGCTCCGTTTCCTAATAAATTAATTAAAAGAGTAAAAAGCGTAAAACAAAACTATACCAGTATGCTAGCCATACGAAAGGGAAAATAAGTGCGTCTTAAGTCTGGACTTGAAAGTCTTCACAGAATCTGACTGTTTTATTGACGCAGGGAGATCATTCCACAGAACAGGAGCACGATAAGAGAAAGCTCTGTGACCCACAGACTTCTTATTCACCCTAGGGACACAAAGTAGTCCTGCATCCTGAGAACGCAAAGCCCGGGTCGGTACGTAAGGTTTAGTTAGGTTAGCTAGGTAGGGAGGTGCCAGTCCATGAACAATTTTATAGACTAGTAACAGAACCTCAAAGTCTGATCTCACTCGGACAGGAAGCCAGTGAAGAGATGCCAAAATGGGTGTAATGTGGTCGAACTTTCTGCTTTGTGTCAAAAGTCTGTCTGCAGCATTTTGAACCAATTGGAGAGCCCTAATGCTGGACTGCGGTAAACCAGAAAATGGAACATTGCAGTAGTGCAATCTTGAACAGATAAATGCATGGATCAGGGTCTCAGCATCAGCCATAGACAGGATGGGACAAATCTTCGCTATATTTCGCAGGTGGAAGGAAGCAGTCCTCGTAATATTTCTAATGTCGAGGTCAAAGGACAATGTAGGATCAAAAATTCCTTACTTTGTCAGTGTGATGTATGACACACGAGCCTAGGCTAAGCGTTAACTGCTCAAATTGATGCCGATGTCTCACTGGACCAAGAACCATCATTTCAGTCTCATCAGAGTTTAAAAGTAGGACATTTCTAGACATCTAGCTTCTCACTGATGCAGTCAATCTTCTAAGGATTTTATGTGAATGAGATTACCAGCAGTTATCGGCATATATAACTGAGTATCATCTGCATAGTAGTGAAAGGTAATCCCATAACGCCGCAATATGCACTGAAAAAAAGAGAATGTTTGAACCAACTTTAAAAGTTTTACAGTTTGTAAAAACCTGAATGAATTAAGTTGTTTGAACTTAAGTTTGTAAGTTAGAGTCGATTTAACTTTCAAAATAAATGTGCTTTTGTAAAATATTCCATTTTTTATTTGTAAAAACATGCATTTTTACAGAGCCCTGGAAGTGTCATCGTAAAATGTTTTGCATGTGGAGAGAATGTGCGCTCATTTTATTACATTGTGCGCACGTTATATTGTGCTCACGTTTTATGATGTTGTGTGCACATTTTATTATATTGTGCACACGTTTTATGATATTGTGTGCACGTTTTAAGCATCGTTTGAGTAAAACAAGGGCATGATCTACTTAAACGTGGCCACAATTTGTAAAACGTGCACTCAATATTGTCATGACACATAAATGTTGGCTACTAGCCAACAAACTAGGAGACAGTGTAATACATTTCCCCATTAGAAATGGATCTGGTCAGAGTGTATCATCATGGTTTGGGTGCACAAGGACATATAGAGAACTCCAGCTGCCCAGCATGACATCATCTGGAGTTTAAGTACATTAAAAGGATGCTGAGGGCAAAGCGTCTTCCTGTCGTGAGGATGACAATTTAGGTCATATTATGAAGTTCATTTTGAACAAAAGGAAAACGTGCGCACGTTTTATTAATTCGAGGGCTCAATTAAAGGAAAACGTGCACACGAATTATCACGGCCAGGAAAATGTGCACACATTTTATTAATTTGAGAGCATGTTTTATTAATTCATGGGCTGAGAGAGTAAACTCACATCAGACTCCTCAAAACAGGTGCGTAGGAGATAAAGGACAAGCCCAGCTAAACATGAAAATGAAAAGGTCCCGCACTCTGTCTTACTTTCTGTAGAAAAATTTATTCAGGACTGTATCACCAACGTTTCGGCACTGTGGCCTTCATCAGGCAAATGAAGACTGAGCTCCAGGTAGCCGTCTTAAAAAGGGTGGAGCTAGCACCCAAGGGTGCCAGTTAAATGCACAGTGCACCAAAATACAAATAATACAAATAATATATACAAATATAATATATACAAAATAATACAAATTAATTCATGGGCTCAATTAAAGGAAAACATGCACACAAATAATCATGGTCAGAAAAAAATATCACGTTAAGTGACCTCTCCCGGATTCAGAAAAAAATATCACTTTAAGTGACCTTTCCCGGGTTCCGTACTCCCATGGAGAGTTTTTGTAAATTAAGTTTGAAAAAAAAGCTTCTGTTTACATTTTGCTTCTGGAAACACGAGTCCGACGTGTAGTTTTTGAACCTACAGTGTGTGTGAGAACATAAATCATGCGCTCTGAACTTTTACACCGTGCGGTTCTGTGGTACACTTTGAGCTGTAGCCGAGTACAGTGATTGAAAATATATCAGCTCAGCTTCAGGGCCAATACTGCCATGAACACTACTGGCCAGTAGATGGCAGTAGAGACCTTGAAAAACTGCCAAAACAAAATTCCAGATAATCCGTGTCTGCTACATTTAAGATGCGTGGAATTTAATAAACGCAGACACAATAACAATGTCTATAAACCCAGAGAATATATTTACGAGCGTTTTAGGCACTAGAGTTTAATGCTGTTGTCCGTAGAGCCTGATCAGAGTGTTTCAAATGCATTTCTCATGTCGTGAACGTACTGAGATTGTTGTGTGGGCCGCCCGAAGAGGAGGTACTGCTGGCCAATGCCAGAGGGCGCCCTGCCTGTAGTCGGGTTTCAGGCACCAGAGGGCGCAGTTACGTCCCAGGAGGCAGGACTGACAGCTGTCATTAATCATCATCACTGCACCATAAAAGCCTGGAGGAGACACCACATCTCTGCCGAGATATCAGTTTACCTCTCAGGTAATCTTCTCAGCCTTTCTCTGTGCCGTACGCACATATTGTATGCTAACCTGTTTGCAGTCATTACCTACCGTAACTAACAGCCTGGAGCTGGTGTGTTGGAAATTTGGAGGAGTCGGCAATTCCGCTCCTAAATTCCTTCATGTTCAGTAGGCACTGCACGAACTGGTTTTTCTGCTGCCTGAGAGTGAAGTACTTGTCACTCCAGAAAGAACTGTGAGTTTGCTGACTGCTTACTGGGTGTCCACACACCCACCATTAACCTGTTTTTGTTCCTGCCAGCAGTACCGGATCTGACAGCTGAAGCAGAGGCCACCTGGGGACTCGGGACTTGGCGGCTTCAGTATACTGCAGGTCTTCGTTGGCGATGGAACCTTGTGGGCCCCGGCTCTTCTCTGGATAGGCGTCTCCTACCCTCGGGCCTGCCCACACGTCACCTATTGTATTTTGTGATCGACTGTCTAAAAGCAGTATTCGACCTGTTGTGCACTTTTGCCACAATAAATTGTATTTATTGGATTATCTATTGACTGTTCATTTGTGCCCCCTGTTGTGGGTCCGTGCATTACACTTTCCCCAACAGGATATCTCGGCCAACGTCATGGATCCCGAGGGGCACAACCCACCCGTTAAACAGTCAATGGAGACGCAAGGTGCACAGGCTTCTGCAGGAGGAATAATGGGTGAGTTGCAGCAATTTTTGGCCGCCTTCACTGCTTGGTTGGATTTGGTAACCGAGCAGAATGCACTACTCAATCGTAGGATGGAGGCTCTCACCGCACAGGTGGAAGCGCGTGCACAGGGTGCGGCTGCCGCTCCTCCTCCTGCCGACCTGTTGCAGAACAGGGACCCTCCAGTGGTCGTTCAACGGACCCCCCCCCCCATCCCCTGAAGCATACATAAGTCCCCCGGAGCCGTACAGAGGCTGTGTTGAGACGTGCGCGGACTTCTTAATGCAGTGCTCGCTCGTCTTCGCTCAGCGTCCAGTAATGTACGCGTCAGACTCCAGCAAGGTGGCTTATGTTGTCAATTTGCTTCGAGGTGAGGCACGCGCCTGGGCTACGGCGCTTTGGGAGCAGAATTCACGGCTCCTAACGACTTACACTGGGTTCGTACGGGAATTCAGACAAGTGTTTGATCACCCTAATCGAGGCGAATCTGCTTCCACTCTGCTGCTGTCCATTCGACAGGGGCGTCAGAGCGCTGCAGAGTATGCAGTCGACTTCCGTGTCGCGGCCGCGAGGGCCCTCTGGAATACGGTAGCGCTTCGCTCCGCCTTTGTAAATGGACTGTCTTCGGTCCTGAAGGAGCACCTGGTGGGTAGAGATGAGGGATTTAGATTTAGCCGCGGGATTTAGACGGGCTTATTGATTTATTATTGATTTAGTCATACGTTTAGACAACCGATTGGATGAACGCCGACGGGAGCGAGACGAAGGACGTGGCCGGGCACACGCCGCCCCTCTCCCTTCCCGGTCCGAAGCAGCCCGCCTTCCCCACGCTCCAGATCCAGAGTGCTCCATGTGACGACAGCTCCCCCTGCTGACGAAGCTATGGACACGAGCAGGGCCAAAATAAAATTAGAAAACAGACAGAGGAGGCTGGCCTGCAGAGAGTGCTTTTTCTGCGGCTCTAACGAGCATTTGCAGAAACCCTGCCCCAAGCGGTTAAACACCAATGCTCACCCTTAGAGACTGGGCTTAGGGTGGGCCATAACACACACGAGGGTAATGCACGAAAATCCGCACGAATCCCAGTCATGATCCTCTGTGGGGATTTAACCCTTCAAGCCCAAGCACTAATCGACACGGGGTCAGAAGGGAATCTGCTAGAGAGCAGATGGGCTAAAGAAGTAGGGCTCCCTCTAGTGGCTCTTCCTTCACCAGTGAGGGTATGGGCACTAGATGGCACCCTTCTTCCACTAATCACACACCAGACACAGCCCATAACACTGCTTGTGTCTGGGAATCACAGAGAGGAGATTGTGTTTTTGTAACAGCTTCTACGTCCAGAGTTATTTTGGGCTATCCATGGATTAGTAAGCACAATCCCCGGATCGATTGGCCGTTTGGGGTTGTGGCTCAATGGAGCGAAACCTGCCACCGGGAGTGTTTACGATCCTCGGTCCCACCCGGTGTGACTGCTAAAGAGGAGGTTCGAGTCCCTCCCAATCTCACGGCGGTGCCAGTTGAGTACCATGATCTTGCTGACATTTTCAGCAAAGATCTGGCACTCACGCTTCCCCCGCATCGACTGTATGATTGTGCCATTGATTTAATCCCAGGTGCTGAGTATCCGTCCAGCAAACTGTACAACCTCTCACGCCCCGAGCGAGAATCGATGGAGACCTACATCCGGGACTCTTTAGCTGCCAGGTTGATCCGGAACTCGTCCTCCCCGTTAGGTGCTGGTTTCTTTTTTGTGGGCAAGAAGGACGGCGGACTCCGTCCATGCATTGATTTTAGAGGGCTGCCGAGATCACGGTTCGCAACCGATACCCATTGCCCCTGTTAGATTCAGTGTTCACGCCCCTGCATGGAGCCAAAATATTTACGAAATTGGATCTTAGGAATGCATATCACCTGGTTCGGATCCGGAAGGGAGACGAATGGAAGACGGCATTTAATACCCTGTTAGGTCACTTTGAGTACCTGGTCATGCCGTTCGGCCTCACTAACGCCCCCGCGACGTTCCAAGCATTGGTAAATGACGTCTTGCGGGACTTCCTGCATCGGTTCGTCTTTGTATACCTAGACGATATCCTCATCTTCTCCCGGGATCCTGAGACCCATGTTAAGCATGTACGTCAGGTCCTGCAGCGATTGTTGGAGAACCGGCTGTTTGTGAAGGGCGAGAAGTGCGAGTTCCACCGTACTTCTTTGTCCTTCCTGGGGTTCATAATCTCCTCCTCCAACTCCGTCACCCCTGATCCGGCCAAGGTAGCGGCGGTGAGAGATTGGCCCCAACCGGCAAGCCGTAGGAAGCTGCAACAGTTCCTCGGCTTCGCTAATTTCTATCAGAGGTTTATCAAGGGCTATAGTCAGGTTGTTGGTCCCCTTACAGCCCTGACCTCCCCAAAAGTTTCCTTCACCTGGTCGGATCGGTGCGAAGCCGCGTTTAGGGAGTTGAAACGCCGGTTCTCTACTGCGCCAGTTCTGGTGCAGCCTGATCCTAGCTGCCAGTTTGTTGTGGAAGTAGATGCCTCTGACTCAGGGATAGGAGCTGTGCTGTCCCAGAGCGGGGAGTCCGATAAGGTTCTCCACCCCTGTGCCTATCTCTCCCGCAGGTTGACCCCAGCAGAGCGGAATTATGACGTCGGCAATCGGGAGCTCCTGGCAGTGAAGGAGGCCCTGGAGGAGTGGAGACACTTGTTGGAGGGAGCTGTGGTTCCATTCACGGTTTTCACTGACCATCGGAACCTGGAGTATATCCGGACCGCTAAGCGTCTGAACCCCAGGCAAGCCCGTTGGTCTCTCTTTTTTTGGACATTTTGACTTCAGGATCACATATCGCCCCGGGACTAAGAACCAGCGGTCAGACGCACTGTCCCGGGTGCATGAAGAAGAAGTCAAGGTGGAGCTGTCGGATGCACCAGAAAACATCATCCCGGAGTCCACTATCGTCGCCACACTGACGTGGGACGTGGAGAACATCGTCAGGGAGGCCCTGACGCGTCACCCGGACCCCGGCGGTGGACCACCTAACCGTTTGTACGTCCCACTAGACGCTAGGACTGCAGTTTTGGACTTCTGTCATGGTTCTAAGCTCACCTGCCATCCAGGGGTGCGAAAGACCGTGGCAGTTGTCCGGCAGCGGTTCTGGATGGGGTCTTTGGAAGCCGACATCCGGGAATATGTCCGGGCCTGTACCACCTGTGCCAGGGGCAAGGCAGTCCACCAACCAGAGAAGGGACTCCTCCAGCCGCTGCCAGTGCCTCATCGCCCCTGGTCCCACATCGGCCTGGACTTCGTCACGGGTCTCCCTGCGTCCCAGGGAATGACAACCATCCTGACGATAGTGGACCGGTTCTCCAAGGCGGCCCACTTCGTGGCCCTCCCGAAGCTCCCGACGGCCCAGGAGACTGCTGACCTCCTGGTCCACCACGTCATACGTCTGCATGGTATCCCTGCGAACATCGTCTCGGATCGTGGTCCCCAGTTCTCCTCGCAAGTCTGGAGGAGTTTCTGTAGGGAACTGGGGGCCACCGTGAGCCTTTCGTCCGGGTACCACCCACAGACCAACGGACAAGCAGAGCGGGCTAACCAAGAGCTAGAACAGGCCCTGCGGTGTTTGACCTCTGCGCACCCAACGGCCTGGAGTCAACATCTTGCCTGGATCGAGTACGCTCATAACAGTCAAGTTTCATCAGCAACCGGCCTCTCCCCATTTGAAGCATGTTTGGGGTACCAGCCCCCATTGTTTCTGGCTGTGGAGGGAGAGGTCGGGGTTCCCTCGGTCCAGGCCCACCTCTGGAGGTGCTGTCGGGTGTGGTGAACAGCCCGCTCTGCCCTGCTGAAAGCCCGGACGAGGGCGAAGAGCCATGCAGACCGCCGATGCGCCCCGGTCCCAGACTACCAGCCCGGGCAGGAGGTCTGGCTTTCAACCAAGAACATTCCTCTCAACACAGAATCACCAAAACTCATGGACAGATACATCGGACCCTTCAAGATCACTAAAGTCATCAGTCCAGCTGGGAGTTTCAGCTTCACTGCGGATTCATCCCGTTTTTCACGTCGCCAAATTGAAGCAAACCACACCTCGGACCTCTGCACCCCCGGACCGGCGCCGCCTTCTGCCCGCATCATCGACGGCGAGCCTGCGTGGACAGTCCGCAGGCTCTTGGATGTTCGTCGGAGGGGTCGGGGTCTCCAGTATCTGGTGGACTGGGAAGGTTACGGACCTGAAGAACGCTCCTGGGTGAAGGGGAGCTTCATCCTGGATCCGGCCCTCCTGGCCGAGTTCTACCAGCGACACCCCGACAAGCCTGGTCGGGGGGGGGGGGGGGGGGGGGTCCTGTTATGTGGGCCGCCCGAAGAGGAGGTACTGCTGGCCAACGCCAGAGGGCGCCCTGCCTGTAGTCAGGTTTCAGGCACCAGAGGGCGCAGTTACATCCCAGGAGGCAGGACTGACAGCTGTCATTAATCATCATCACTGCACCATAAAAGCCTGGAGGAGACACCACATCTCTGCTGAGATATCAGTTTACCTCTCAGGTAATCTTCTCAGCCTTTCTCTGTGCCGTACGCACATATTGTATGCTAACCTGTTTGCAGTCATTACCTACCGTAACTAACAGCCTGGAGCTGGTGTGTTGGAAATTTGGAGGAGTCGGCAATTCCGCTCCTAAATTCCTTCATGTTCAGTAGGCACTGCACAAACTGGTTTTTCTGCTGCCTGAGAGTGAAGTACTTGTCACTCCAGAAAGAACTGTGAGTTTGCTGACTGCTTACTGGGTGTCCACACACCTACCATTAACCTGTTTTTGTTCCTGCCAGCAGTACCGGATCTGACAGCTGAAGCAGAGGCCACCTGGGGACTCGGGACTTGGCGGCTTCAGTATACTGCAGGTCTTCGTTGGCGGCAGAACCTTGTGGGCCCCGGCTCTTCTCTGGATAGGCATCTCCTACCCTTGGGCCTGCCCACACGTCACCTATTGTATTTTGTGATCGACTGTCTAAAAGCAGTATTCGACCTGTTGTGCACTTTTGCCACAATAAATTGTATTTATTGGACTATTGACCGTTCATTTGCATTACACTTTCCCCAACAGAGATTACCCTATCCTACCCATAATGCACTAATGGGCACAGCATATAATAATGGGCACAGCATATATCCACACTAAAACCTTAAAAATTAGCGCATTACTTTAAAAGTAAACATCTATCTGATATTTTCACTTTATAAAACTTCAGACATGACATTAATTTAAATAACTTGTCTGAAAGTAGTTTGGTTAAAAGTTGAACCATAAGTTAAAAATGTATGCCTCTGGATGACTTGGGTGATATTGCCCTCGTATTAATATGGGGTTAAAAGAAATGGGTTTTTTTTGTGGGACCAGTTCTCCTTTGCCTGCAGAGGATAGAGCTGTTTCTTCTAGAAGCAGCTCTTTTCTGTTTTGCAGAGGGTAGAACTACACATCAGCTACAAAACATTTAACAGGTAGGTGCCTCACTGATTTTAAATTTTATAAATGTTTGTAGCTGTTCAGCTTTATTGACCACGTTATTGGTCTAGAAATTATCGGACAAAAATTTATCACAAGATAATTAGTCCGATAATGGTTTTTAAAGTTATCAAAAACTCTAAAACTTGTTCTATACACTTTGCATAAAGTGTCTACAGATGATTACTAACAAAGTAATGTTAGCTAGCTATGTAACGCTACCATTAACTAACTAATATTAGGTCAAATGCAAAGGTTGCCCAGTCTGGGATCCAAACTCGGGGACTGTTACTGCCCAATTTGTACTACTGCAAATTAGGCAGTGCAATGCTATAAATAGGGCAGTGCTGCTAAATTTGTGCTTGATGTTGTACAGCAGCACCACTTGGACAAACAACTGTAGTGTGTAAACTGTACCTGCCCCATTTGCGTTCCTGAGTGTGAGTTTTAACAACGTGTTTGTAGTTGCCTGAAACACAGCAATGACCTCTTCACCACAAACTAAAATGTTATCAAAATAATAAAGTTCTTAGGGGAAGTTTGTAACTGGGCTATTTGTGTTACTTAGTGTAACAAGACCACAAGGACAAACGACAGTCGACTTCAGTTTGTCACCACTCAACCTGCGTCATACTTGCAATAATTTATCTGTATAAAATTCAGTTCAGTTCAAAGAGGCTTTATTGGCTTGGGAACATGATCTGATAGTTTTAATTTTTTTGGAACAGGGGGGTAGGAGCAATTTTAAGATTGTAGTAGTTTGCAGTAATTATCATTTTTCATTTGCATGACACCAAACACCTCAAATGTGGCTTGTCCAAGATGGTGGATGAGCTCATGCATCCATTTTCTATACCTGGAGCCTATCCCAGCAGTTCAGCTCATGCATGTACCACGTAATTCCGCTGCAACGTGGGTAGTGACAGGGATGCTGAAAACTGCGTTTTGTTACACATGGTACACCTGTTAATGCCTCAGCCACAAGCCCCCCCCCCAACACCGCAATTGTTAGCCAAACTTAAAGAATCTAATACTAACGACTCAACTGAGCAAAATTTAAAGTCCAATTTACATTTTAAACTGAAATCCAACTTATAAATTAGAGCCACCCTTGCCATTTCATGCAACATTGAAGGTTGAAGAAGAAGTCAGAAGGTCAAAGAGCCTTTTCGTATCGTGCACCCACCCTGTGGAACAGTCTTCCTGCGACTGTGAGGCAGTCTGAGTCCGTGGACATTTTTAAGTCAAGACTCAAAACCTATTTTTATTCTCTTTCTTATGGATAGTTTTTATTTTTATTTGTTTTATTATTTTACTTCTGTTTTTATTTATGTATTTGAATTTTTTTTTTTATTCATTTCTAATTATTTATTCAATTTTATGTTGACTTGTTTTATGAAAGGCGCCTTGAGACGGCTTTTGCTGTGATTTGGCGCATTATAAGCTAATTAAATTAATTAAATTAAACATTAATGTTGGAAAAGCCAATTTGTTGTGGATGTGTGGCTTCTAACATGTCTGAAATAGACTGAACAACTGTACTTTTTTTTTTTACACCGGATTACACCATCAATGACATGATGGTCAATGACCTTATGTCAATAATTCCAAAACTGATATGCCCAATGAGCTTTCTGATCTGAACACTGGTACTATCATTAGAAGCCATAAAATGAACTGGAGTCAAATATCTCACGCTGAAGCTATTATTCAAAATTGTCATATATTATGTACATATCATGTAGACACAGTTGTACACTCATAGAAATATTTAACCCTAACCTTTAAGATTTATGTAATTTTATTACATGACAAATTCCCATTTACTTTTTTTTAGATAATTTTAATACAAACCTACCAAATAAACCTTACATGATGCATATTCATTACTGTAATAAATCCTATTTATTTGAAATGCATAATCCTCAGCTTTATGTATTTAGTATTTATAAAATATAATTACTCTAAATCAATAATAATGACAGTATTTATTTAAAATACATAAAGTATATTGTTTGAATTGCATAATAATTATGTTACCTATACAAGATAAATGCCATAGGTAACATAATTACTATGCAGTTATCTAAAAAAAGTAAATGGGAATTTGTCATGTAATAAAATCACATAAATCTTAAAAGTTACGGTAAAATATTTCTGTGAGTGTAGGTATCTAAACTATAATTATGAAAACTAAAGTTTAATTGTTTTTATTTTCGAATTGCTAGCCATAGAAGCCAGTCTCTAGAGTCTAATTAGCATATGCATATTTACAAATCAAAAGTAAAATTTTAACTAAAACCTGTTGCATTCTGATGCATCTGCAGTTTTTATTGCTGAAGAATAACCAGTACCTTTAACAATGCAAAGCACACACAAACAATCATCATAATATTCTTCTCTGTCCCTTTTCTTCCTTTTTGTCCAGGCCACATTGGAGCGGACGCACCAAGCCCTGGAGGAGGAGAAGAGGAGAACCGTGGATCTCCTTTATTCCATATTTCCCGGCGATGTGGCGCAGAAGCTGTGGCAGGGTCAGCATGTGCCCGCTCGTAAGTTTGATGACGTCACCATGCTGTTCTCGGACATCGTTGGCTTTACGGCTGTGTGTGCCCAGTGCACACCTATGCAGGTCATCTCCATGCTGAACGAGCTGTACACTCGCTTCGACTACCAGTGTGGAATTCTGGACGTATATAAGGTCAGTACTCGGAACATTTCATACGCCATATTCATGAGTTATACCGTACAAGGAATTTAAAAGTGTATTTGTATTGAAACACACTCATAATCCTGCATATGCTGTACAATACATGCACGTATGTCTAAAGCATTGAACAAAGAATTCTGTAATCAGTGTAAAAACAGGTTATTTTGAACTGTAACAGTCGAGTGTGGTGCAAGAATTAGAAATGCTAATTTAGGCTTCTACACAAAGGAGAAGGTGGCAAACAGTTGGCACACAGAAAATAAGCAAAGGCAGTTTAAACCTCACTTATGTTCCTTTGTTTTGAAGGTTTGACAATGAAATCTACATTCTGGTGACACAATTATTAATCAACACTAAAGGTGTATTTTCAATAAAAAAAACTTTTTCTTCTTCTTCTCTATAGGCCTAAATGGGGCTGTATCTTAATTCAGGGGCTACAGCCTTCTCAGGCTCCATTTGTCAACTGCATACGCCATAGTGGCATGGCTTAGCATGTCTTATTTTGAAGGGTCTTTGGAATGCGACTGACGATTGCAGCTTTCTTTCTACAAAAGCGAAGGATGCAACAAGTGTATCCTTCATAGCTCAAACAATCCCATGAGTTTTTGCACAATTTTGGGCTTCATATATATACAATTATAAATAAGTAATATTTATAAGTAAAGTATAAATATTCATTGAAAAATGATGACTAAACTACGGGTTATGCCCGCTACACTAGTTTGTCAAATGAATCTGTCAAAGTTGCTAGGTGACACGGGGTAGGGGTGGGAAAAGCTAATGGAGCAACACTCCGTGGGCTAGACTGTCTGATTTCAGAATGGTAGGGTTGGTCTTGTCACCCCAAGTGAAGGAGTTCAAGTACCTTGGGGTCTTGTTCACGTGAGGGGATAATGGGGCATGAGATTGGCTGGAGAATCGGCGCAGCAGGGGCGGTATTGCATTTGAGCTACCGTACTGTTGTGACAAAAAGGAAGCTGAGCCAAAAGGCAAAGCTATTGGTCTACTGGTCAATCCAACTCTCACCTATGGTCATGAGGGTTGAGTCATGACCGAAAGAACGAGATTGCGGGTACACGCGGCCAAAATGGGCTTCCTTAGGAGGGTGGCTGGTGTCTCCCTTAGAGATGGGATGAGAAGCTTGGTCATCCGTGGGGAGCTCCGAGTAGAGCTACTCCTCCTTCTCGTTGAAAGGAGCCAGCTGAGGTGGTTTGGGCATCTGGTAAGGATGCCCCATGAGCGCCTCCCTAGGGAGGTGTTCCAGGCATGTCCATCTGGGAGGAGACCTACAGGAAGACCCAGGACTAGGTGGAGAGATTATATCTCCACACTGGCCTGGGAACGCCTTAGGATCCCCCAGTCAGAGGTGGTCAATGTGACCCGGGAAAGGGAAGTCTGGGGTCCCCTGATGGAGCTGTTGCGCCCATGACCCGTTCCCGGATAAGCGGTTGAAGATGAGTGATGAGTGGTTTGTGTCAGGCTCAGAAGGCCAGATCTTTGCGGTAAACGTCATGTAAGAAAGAAGCGTTAAAGGCAGGTGTATAGCATTTCAGCCATGGATAGCAACAACAACAAAAAATTAGAAATATTTTTTCGTTTTAAACAATCAGAGTGGTTTTTCCACTACAGAGTACAGAGTCTACGACATGTAATTAAATGCATCATGAAGGGGCACATATCATCATTGGCCTCCATCCCCGAGGATGATGGATTGTGTCTAGAAAAATGTATACCTTGACTGTATAAGCCAGTCCTTGAGTGGAGCATTCATTGCAGATGAAGACTTGTGTCGCTTGCTGTTGACATCTTGTTTTCCGTATATGTTGGGATAGGGGCACATATGTAAATGCACAACTGATTTGGAATTGCAGTTTTGATTTGGTAGCCTGTAGTGCTGGCTCACACCATGCCTTTATTAAGTTATGTTTATTATATTAGAAGTAGCTTGACAGCTTATCCAATCTGGGAGCTAACACACTTGCAGTTCAAATGGGCTTGTGCATCACTCAGCAAACATCATGTATTTCAGTGCTCTGATTGGTGAGAGGTCTAGTCAGTTCTGTTGAGAGGTATTTTGCTGTCCATCTGCTGCAATGTACCTTGGACCTAGAGTGTAAGCTGCCATGGTCCTCAACATTGAGGCACTTGCATGCTGCATTATATCTAGAAAAATGCACCACCTGGTCGAAAATGCTATAGACGGCGTCCCATCATAATGCAAGTGATGCGCTTCATAAGAGTCCCCCTCAGGAACCCACATCACCCAAGGATCCTAGGATAGTACCAGTGAAGAGGTGACGCTTTTGATCTTAGCGAGGTCAGCTTGTGACCACAGGATCCTTTGTTCAATTCTCTGTCAGACCAGAGGTTCACTAAGATGCAGTTGGGTAAAACCCTTAATCCTGAAGTTCCTGGGGTGCAGTTGAGTACCTTTGCACGACAGCATGCTGACATCACTGTGTGTGGTTGAATATAAGGCATCATTGTTCTGGACTTTCATCGTCTGCATCAGATGGAGGAACGCTATATAAATGCAGCCATTTACTATTTTTTTCTTTTTTTTACCAAAGACATCTAGTCATCACCTTAGGTCACTGATTACCATTCAAGTCTCAGAACCATACAGCAAGAGGGCAGGAAGCACCGAGACTTGGACCTTTGCTCTTTTGCAAACATTCTCCTTTTTTTGAAAGACCTTATTAAATATCATTTGTACATTATTGATGTGACTCACTGCTTGCTGTGGCAGGATGTTTGAAGATTTTAAGCAATCAAAACTACAGACTAGTGGGACACCAGAGGGAAATGCAACATGATTTCAGGGGATGGATAGAAAGACAGACAGACAGACAGACAGAGTGGGAAAGCTTAGTTGGACTTTATGCCTGCTCATTCTGGATGAAGTCACCTATAAAGGATTCACTGTTTTCCAGTAAGTGACAGATTTCCATGAATTTTAAGTCCCCGTTTCATGGTGTGTTTGAAGTCGTGTCTCTGTGTGTACAATGTCTCTATCTCTGTGTGTATACTGTGTGATTGTGTTGTGGAAAAAGTCACTGATTAATAGCCGGTCTGGGAGAGCTTAACAAAGATGTGTCAATATTTCCCATCTGACAGTGTGGCTTTTGAAACCGGGCCTAGTTACAGTCATCACTGCAGTCTGCCCTCCTTCCTATCTGTCTGTCTCAGCGGCTTTGTCTCTCCTCTTCACTTACACTCCGTCCAACGTTTCTCCGCTGCCGCCATAGAATCGCTTTTCCTCTACATCTCATTACTTCAGTTTCTGTGACAACAACACATCCTTGCACCTTCCTGAAAAAATGTACTTTCCTGCTGTATCTGTCAGAAATGTGTTGTCTCAGATGTCTGGAGAAATTGAAAAAGACAGAGAGGAAGGCAGCAAGATTGAGGAGTGGAAGAGCATGCATGCAAAAGAAAGAGCACGGAGAGGAGTGACATGGCGAGGAGATGGAGAGAGACACCCATTCTTGCCATCGTCATGGTTACTCTGTCTAAATGACCTAAATGTGTAAGCTTAAATGAGAGCAGTTTGCTTGTTAGTCTTTTCTTTGTCTGCTCTTTGCTATCTCGCATTTCTTTCATAAGAGCTGCTTCAGTTGTCTTCACGTCTATCTCCCTCCAACTAACGTTGTGGCAACGCATTCACAAAAGAGACATTTAAGATTTGTTTTATGCACACGCCTCATTCTGAATTTGGGTTTGGGGTGTAATTCTTTGAAAAGGGAACATTGCGGCTCAGTTGGTACAACAGCGTTTATGAATGTTGCACTTCAAGGCTGAAATCGACATATGCGTGAATGTCCAACACAGTGTGCACGTGCTGTGGTATCATTCTTTGAAGAGTCGTATGTTCAGTTAAACCCTTTTTTAACGCATGAGTTGGCAAATGATAATGGGTAGGGGTGTGTGCCTTTCCCACAGAAAATGACACAATACATATTTAGATACATGGTTTATGACACGATTCAGGAACAATACATTTTGGTGCAATACGATACAATCTAATACAATTCTTTGATTGATGTAGACTTTCATTCTCCATGATAAATTAGTCAAAAGTGGCATTACTTCCCTTCAAATACAAATTTCATGAAAACCCAGTGATCTTCTGCAAGTTTTTTCTACTGTGCTGCAGCACATTGGCCCTGCCTCTGCTTACATTTTGTTCACCACTAGGGGCAGCACCACATACTGTAGCAGAAAGCACAGCATAGAAGGAGCCCAGAAGAAGAAATCAGCTGCACCATAGTATAACATTCCTGTTCTGAACAGTTATGACAGTATTAACAAATTGTGAACTGAACAGGAAGTCCACATCTGCTATACTGCCTAACACTATCAGACATGTTGAGTTCGTTTTTATGTAGCAGGCAAGGGTTAAGTTAAACTTTTCCACGACCAGTCTTGCGAGAGCCTCGCGTTGAACTTTTCCGAGAGTTTGAATATGCTTAAGTAGCTGTAAAACAAGCTTTCCTCAAGTGATTTATAACGTTAAAATCAATCTGTTTCATTATGCATCTTGTTCTGGTTCATAGTGCATTTATCCCACATTCCTTTGCACTCGGAACATGAAAAAAATGAGCTTCTACCGTGCAATGGAATTCTAAGTCAGAAACTTGGACAAGATCCATGTCCACTGAATTCTTGATCTGATTTCATAGCAATATGTACAGTGAATAGTAATCAGAATTATGTTTCATTAATTTCTACTTGCCCTGCGAGAGACTGGCGTTGTGTTCAGGGTGTACCCCACCTCACGCCCTGTGACTGCTGGGATAGGCTCCAACCCCGCTGTGACCCTAAACTGGAGTATGTGAGTATAGAAAATGGATGGATGGATTAATTTCTACTTGAATGTAGTGTTTGATGGTGGGTTTATTTAGATGCAGTAAATGTATCTGACAGGTCCAGACTTGAGTTGTGGATCTTGATGTTGTTATAAGTTCAGCTGTGGGTCGCAAACACGTGGCAATCCCTGGCAATCCCCATCTCAGAAAGGCTCCGATGTCCCTACCCATACAAACGTATTCCTGAGCAGGTGCACTGGCATGCATTTAGACCAGCTCTCAGAAATACCAACTCAGACAGATCGACTTCTGATGTACAATGGAACACATCATTAGTGACAATAGATTCAAGGGTCCATAAATTGATGTACTTGTATCTATTACTTTAAAGCCACTTTTAAATTTGTATCAGTTAATTATTACATCACATAATAACGATCTACCTGCCTGTAGTATATAAGTCACAACAGTACTCCTTAAAGGCCCAGTCCCACTGGCGTTTAGGAATATTTGCGTATGAATTGCGCACAGAATTGGTTTATATTCGCTAAACAGCCGCAATATCCGTGAAACATGCTTGTATGAGTCAGCCGACACCCGCACACGTCCGCAATTATCCGCAGAGGCACGTTTTTCCATTGCCAGGATTTTTAAGCTGCACAAAATTTTGGTTGGGGATGACATCCGCCTTACATACGCAATACATACTCAATACATAATCTATGCACTGTATATCCGCCGTTATCCACTGATATCCGCAAATGACGGGGTATTGTGGCTTGGCAGCGGACTGGGACATGGGTGTAAAATGGATATATAGCGTGCCTATCATGTCCACATCATGGACTAAAATAAGTTGTAGTGAATGCATACAGATTGGCCACAAATAAAGCCTTTGTATTACGTCTGCTTTGCGGACAATTTGCGAATGTATAACAAACACTTCACATAAACCCAAAGTACTATATACAAGGGTAGGCTGAAAAGTTCTAAGGCGCACTATGATGCAGTTAATGCATTAACTGTATCATAGTTGTAAATGTGGCAGAAACCGACATACTTGCCAGTCATTGCCAGTCCAGCTGTGGAGACGTACAGATGTACGTAGCTATGGATCCCCAAAGATGGAGTGTGATAATTGCTGCCATCCAACAACATACCAATCAACTTGTCCAAGTCCAGCAAATGCTCCAGAGGCTGTGGTGTTGGTGTGAATAGTGATGCGGAAAGGCCCGAGTGCACTTCTTTCATGACCGCAATGCAGATGCCACGCATGCGCAATACAACCGCTGTTTCCGCAACGCGTGCACAATGCATTCTCAATACATCCGTTATACTGCCATGATAATCGCAATGCGCCCGATCCGTTTCCTCAATACATGTGTCATACATCCATGATTGTTCATCATATATTCGCTATACATTATTAATATATCCATAATTCATACTGAGAAATTTGTCATTTTTTGCCAATTTTGTTGCGGATGACAACGAACGCCCGAAATTTGTATACTCAATTCATGCGCAATTAATCCTCTCCCCAATGGGATCGGGCCTTTAGTAACAAAAATTCTTCATATGTCAGTTTTACCTGTCTGGGTTTGCAATTGTCCAGGACCAAAACTAAGATTCAGACTTTCAGTGACATTGTGGACTCGGCCATTAGACGTGTGTGGTGAAAGTGTTAAATTTGGAGAGATGTTGACTCATCTCTGTGACATTTCTGTCTCTGAGTCCTTGGCCTTTGAGATTGAGATGTTTGGGAAGAGCATATATGAAGTCATGAGGTTGCTTGGTGATGCTGATATCATTGCAAGAGAATGAAGGTCCATGTCTTTAGTATCCTGTTACTTCATGTATGGTCTTATCAAATCAAATCAAATCAATTTTATTTATATAGCGCCAAATCACAACAAACAGTCGCCCCAAGGTGCTTTATATTGTAAGGCAAAAGCCATACAATAATTACAGAAAAACACCAACAGTCAAAACGACCCCCTATGAGCAAGCACTTGGCGACAGTAGGAAGGAAAAACTCCCTTTTAACAGGAAGAAACCTCCAGCAGAACCAGGCTCAGGGAGGGGCAGTCTTCTGCTGGGACTGGTTGGGGCTGAGGGAGAGAACCAGGAAAAAGACATGCTGTGGAAGAGAGCAGAGATCAATCACTAATGATTAAATGCAGAGTGGTGCATACAGAGCAAAAAGAGGTGAATAAAAAGAAACACTCAGTGCATCATGGGAAATCCCCCAGCAGTCTAAGTCTATAGCAACATAACTAAGGGATGGTTCAGGGTCACCTGATTCAGCCCTAACTATAAGCTTTAGCAAAAAGGAAAGTTTTAAGCTTAATCTTAAAAGTAGAGAGGGTGTCTGTCTCCCTGATCTGAATTGGGAGCTGGTTCCACAGGAGAGGAGCCTGAAAGCTGAAGGCTCTGCCTCCCATTCTACTCTTACAAACCCTAGGAACTACAAGTAAGCCTGCAGTCTGAGAGCGAAGCACTCTATTGGGGTGATATGGTACTATGAGGTCCCTAAGATAAGATGGGAGCTGATTATTCAAAACCTTATAAGTAAGAAGAAGAATTTTAAATTCTATTCTAGAATTAACAGGAAGCCAATGAAGAGAGGCCAATATGGGTGAAATATGCTCTCTCCTTCTACTCCCCGTCAGTACTCTAGCTGCAGCATTTTGAATTAACTGAAGGCTTTTCAGGGAACTTTTAGGACAACCTGATAATAATGAATACAATAGTCCAGCCTAGAAGAAATAAATGCATGAATTAGCTTTTCAGCATCACTCTGAGACAAGACCTTTCTAATTTTAGAGATATTGCGCAAATGCAAAAAAGCAGTCCTACATATTTGCTTAATATGCGCATTAAAGGACATATCTTGATCAAAAATTACTCCAAGATTTCTCACAGTATTACTGGAGGTCACGGTAATGCCATCCAGAGTAAGGATCTGGTTAGACACCATGTTTCTAAGATTTGTGGGGCCAAGTACAATAACTTCAGTTTTATCTGAATTTAAAAGCAGGAAATTAGAGGTCATCCATGTCTTTATGTCTGAAAGACATTCCTGCAGTTTAGCTAATTGGTGTGTGTCCTCTGGGTTCATGGATAGATAAAGCTGGGTATCATCTGCGTAACAATGAAAATTTAAGCAATGCTTTCTAATAATACTGCCTAAGGGAAGCATGTATAAAGTGAATAAAATCGGTCCTAGCACAGAACCTTGTGGAACTCCATAATTAACCTTAGTCCGTGAAGAAGACTCCCCATTTACATGAACAAATTGTAATCTATTAGATAAATATGATTCAAACCACTGCAGCGCAGTGCCTTCAATACCTATGGCATGCTCTAATCTCTGTAATAAAATTTTATGGTCAACAGTATCAAAAGCTGCCTGAGGTCTAACAGGACGAGCACAGAGATGAGTCCACTGTCTGAGGGAATACAGTTATGTCTTCAATTTCTATGCCATATGTCAGAACAAGATCTAAATTGTGATTAAAGTGGTGGGTGGGCTCATTTACATTTTGAGTGAAGCCAAATGAGTCTAATAATAGATTAAATGCAGTGTTGAGGCTGTCATTCTCAGCATCTGTGTGGATGTTAAAATCACCCACTATAATTATCTTATCTGAGCTAAGCACTAAGTCAGTCAAAAGGTCTGAAAAATCACAAAGAAACTCACAGTAACGACTAGGTGGACGATAGATAATAACAAATAAAACTGGTTTTTGAGACTTCCAATTTGGATGGACAAGACTAAGAGTCAAGCTTTCAAATGAAATGAAAGCTTGACTCTTGATGTCTTACTGTATGAATGTGTGATTTGAATGCTAACTACTGATCTAAGATGACAACTGGATGTCTTTGATACTGTGTCTCTTTGGAGGATCCTTTGGTACTGCTGGAATAACTGTGTCAAAGAAAGGGCTGCTTGGGGAGACTGAGGAGTTGAATATTACTTTATGCATCCTTTATAATTATCATGACATCATAAAAGAAAGAATATTTAGGTTGCCAGTGGGTTCTTTCTTAGTCCTTGTGTGGTTCCACTACTGAATTTCATGAAGATCAGTCATTCAAACACATAAAGGTCCATGAAAACATAACCTTTGTGGTGAAATCAATTAAAATGTTGCTGGATTTGCTTCTATGCCATCAAAAAATAAATGGCACTGCAAAATTGAAAGTCTGCACTATTGAACCGTGTTCAGCACTGCTGTCTTTGTGGTAGAGCTCGAGCTTAATGCCAATAGAATTGACTGACCAATATTGATCAGTGGTTGTTCCATGTAGCACGTTCCATAATAGCCAATGGTTCCACAGCACAAAAAGTCATAAAAACATACATACTATATGTGGACTTGGTAAATTACAGTGCAGTGTCACATTTTCTGGATACATTTAGAATAAAATGATGCATGTGGTGGAGATCAGAAAGGTCTGGAAAAACCTGTTTTCATGAAATGTTCTCTAACAGAGACCCAGTAAAAGCCAATGACTACTTTTTTACACACCAAGTGTTTTCTCTTTTTTTGTCCTTCTTCCATAACTGTCTGTGAGCATCTCATAGTATTGAACAGCCAGTGTTCACAATGGTGGATGTTAGTTGAGGATTTAAGGAGTTTCTGTGTCAGTATTTTAAGGTTTGTTCAATTTTCAGTTGATATTTAAAACTCATTTTCATGGTGTTCTCACAAATTCCAATGTCAAGTAGCCTTTCCATAGGTTAGGCATTTATGCTTCAACCTGCATTATGAAGCGTTAACCTTTTTTTCCAGAGCCTAATTGTCCATTTCTCACTGGAAAATTCTGCATAATTCTTTCTGACATTCTGATGCTGTAGGTCATCTGAAACAAAGTTAAAATCGTGCCTGTTGTTCAATTTGTTTCAAATTAATGTTCACTTTTTGAACTGATTTTATTCAAACTTCCACCTGTCTCAAGATCAGGAGTAGGACTTCTTCACCCTCAAGGGTATTGACTCAGCCTGGTTCCTTCTTCCGTGATCAAATTTTTGTGAGCTTTCTGACTTGTGACTTGAGCCATATCCTGACTTATAACACCAAAATGTACTATTTTACATCTAGATATTTTGTTAGAAGTATTGAGGATATACGTAAATAAGTAATTAAGTAAATAAATTCATACTGTAAATTGTAGTTCAGACCAAAACCAGAAATCCCACCATGAAATTATCCAAATTGCTCAAATTATATATATATATATGTGTGTGTGTGTGTGTGTGTGTGTGTGTGTGTGTGTGTGTGTGTGTGTGTGTGTGTAAAACCTGACCAACAAATTGCATAGTAACACAGTTACATAGTTACATATTTACAGTGTGATAATAACGTTCTTGAAATAGACTTTATACAAGCTGCACCTTTCATACAAGAATTCAGTGTACAAATACAAATTAAAATTGCAAAGTAGAATGCATTTTCATGCAAAACACATCAATTACAAACAAATTACAAACCATGTCCGATTACAATAAAAATCTGGCACAGATCTTTTATTTTATTCGTGGAACAAGAACAACATGTGGCCCAAAAGATTATGTAACATTTGACATTTTGAACAGGTCTAATGTCCATCTAATTTGGTCTAAAACAGTTATGGTAATATCAGTACAGATGCCAGTTGATTCATTTATTTTTAGCCAGCAGACCAGCTGTCTGGTTTCTTTTCTTTCTGTTCAAACACACAAACAAAAAATCATTTGCACTTCAAAATATGTTATTAATACGAGTGCATTCTTCAGTTTGTGCAGAATCTGTTTGAAAAAAAGATGCCTCATTATTAATTTACATTAATCATGTGTATTAAGTTGAAAATTGCCTTACAACTATTTTTGCAATAATGAGATCTTTTTGATTGTGGATTCTACATCATGATGTGCATGGAAAAACCGCACTATTGCTGTGAATTACAGTGCAGTTTGAAATGTGTCACGAATGATCGAGCAACTTAATGCAAATCTGGTCTCTGTAATTGGAGTACTGAGATTTATAAAGGTTTAACTGAATGTGGATGATTTGAGTTTAGTGGGAGAGAAACAGACAAACACACAGATATCAATGTTCCTACATTGTAATAAAGGAGTCATTTAATTTATGTGTAAAAAATGTTTGCATTTATTTTATTGGTGGCACATAGGACAGCCAGTTGGAAAATATAATGTAGAAACAGTCATTTGTGCATATGGTACATAAATAAATAAATAAATCAACAAACAAAGCCTTGAACCTAAATCTGTTCTACATTCATGAATTTCACTTATACGAGGGCTGTCAATAAAGTAACGGTCCTTTTTATTTTTTTCAAAAAACTATATGGATTTCATTCATATGTTTTTATGTCAGACATGCTTGAACCCTCGTGCGCATGCGTGAGTTTTTCCACGCCTGTCGGTGACGTCATTCGCCTGTGAGCACTCCTTGTGGGAGGAGTCGTCCAGCCCCTCGTCGGAATTCCTTTGTCTGAGAAGTTGCTGAGAGACTGGCACGTTGTTTGATCAAAATTTTTTCTAAACCTGTGAGACACATCGAAGTGGACACGGTTCGAAAAATTAAGCTGGTTTTCAGTGAAAATTTTAACGGCTGATGAGAGATTTTGAGGTGATTCTGTCGCTTTAAGGACTTCCCACGGTGCGAGACGTCGCTCAGTGCTCTCAGCCGCCGTCGTCAGCCTGTTCAAGCTGAAAACCTCCACATTTCAGGCTCTATTGATCCAGGGCGTCGTGAGAGAACAGAGAAGTTTCAGAAGAAGTCGGTTTCAGCATTTTATCCGGATATTCCACTGTTAAACGATTTTTTTCTTAATGAAAGACGTGCGGACGGGTCCGCGCGTCGGGACGCAGCCGCCGCAACGCTCCGCCACAGGAAAAACACCTCTGTTGAAAGCCTTAAGGACAAGTTGGAACATGTCCTGCCTGTTAAACAATTTCTCATATACTCACTCCACTGAAAGCCATCAAAAGCCGCCTGGATTTTACAAATGGTTATCAACACGGAGGTGTTTTTCCTGTGACGCCGCACCGCGTCGGCTGCGTCCCGACGCGCGGACCCGTCCGCACGTCTTTCATTAAAAAAATCTCCTTTAACAGTGGAATATCCGGATAAAATGCTGAAACCGACTTCTTCTGAAACTTCTCTGTTGTCTCACGACGTCCTGGATCAATAGAGCCTGAAATGTGGAGGTTTTCAGCTTGAACAGGCTGATGACGGTGGCTGAGAGCGCAGCGCGACGTCTCGCACGTGGGAAGTCCTTAAAGCGACAGAATCACCTCAAAATCTCTCATCAGCCGTTAAAATTTTCACTGAAAACCAGCTTAATTTTTCGAACCGTGTCCACTTCGATGTGTCTCACAGGTTTAGAAAAAATTTTGATCAAACAACGTGCCAGTCTCTCAGCAACTTCTCAGACAAAGGAATTCCGACGAGGGGCTGGACGACTCCTCCCACAAGGAGTGCTCACAGGCGAATGACGTCACCGACAGGCTTGGAAAAACTCACGCATGCGCACGAGGGTTCAAGCATGTCTGACGTAAAAACATATGAATGAAATCCATATAGTTTTTGAAAAAAATAAAAAGGACCGTTACTTCATTGACAGACCTCGTATAGATTTTTCTCCCTTCTTTTGTAATTCTTGCACAGATTGAGACAATAGGTGATGCCTACTGTGTGGCTGGGGGACTTCACAAGAAAGTTGACAGTCATGCCAAACCAATTGCACACATGGCTCTGAAGATGATGGAACTTTCTGAGGAGGTGCTGACACCAGATGGAAAACCTATCAAGGTGAGTTTTTATTGGTGTTAACAGCTAATGTGATTTTGTTGTAGTTGTAGTATTAAACATTGTTGCTTTCTCTGCAGTCACGCCTGCTTGTGGCCTAAGCAGACCTGCAGACACAGATGACTCTGGTGTTGTGGAGTATTGACAGTGTGGTGGCAAAGTGTTGTAGAGTGTCATCTCATGTTTTGCTGGTTTAAGTCATGTTCTCACATACATGATTGACCATGATTGTTCAGGAATAGACGCCTTCAAAGGTGTTGTGGTAAATCATGACAACATCCTGTCGGCTCACAAGACGACAATGATAATGACCTCATTAGAACGTTAGAAGATGATTCGTCATGACTGAACCAAGGACTACCATGATTTAGTAACACCATCAAGACTCTCCTAAGACTCTGTTCTGGTGCATTTCTACATAGTCTTGCTACAGTTGTCATTAAAATGCAAACCCACCTTGACACAAGTATCCAAGAATGCCCAGGATTGCCTTCAAGATGGCAACAAGACAAAGCAAGACTCCAGGATGACATCAAGAGGATTTTTAAAAGTCCACAACAGTTCATGGCACTTTTAACTGTTTAAAACTATTGTGGCAACTTTGACCATCATGGATTGCCAAGATTGCTCAAGACTCACCAAGACACCACCAGAACTATCCCCAGCACCCACAAAGAACTGGTCATCATAGTGGTGTCTTGGTCAGAAATCATGTATGTTGAAACGGGGCCTTAAACTTTATGCCCTATGCTTTAGTCCTGATTGCTCAGCTATAGGTGACCCTCCATAGAATTAGTGGTTTAGCAAGATGTCAGACTCAAAAAACAACTTTCAAGCACCCTACACATGATCATTTTTGATGAAGCTTAATAGGAAAAATGCCCTTCAACAGCAAGCAATCTGCTTTGATTGCTTGACTCTAATGACCTTCAATTAACCCCTTAACGCCCATCGTCGCATATATGCTACAATCTCTGACTCAAATATGCAACTTACCAAATTGACCTGTATGCCTGTTGTTGCAAATTTGCAACATACCATCATTATTATTAGAACATTATAACATAAAGTCATTACCAGAATACCCAATATTACTATCTAGTTTTTGTGCAGAAGTGAAATTAATAATCTCAACATCATTTACCATCTACTTAAAGGCAAAAACACACACAAAACATTTTTTTATATACAGCTATATAAATTCGGGCGTTAAGGGGTTAAGGATGATCAAAAACAGTCCTAAAAACAGTGCTTAAGATACGCTTATACCTGGTTGCAGGAGAGAGATAAGAAATAAGGATCACAAGGAGATCTGCTTGCAGGATCTCCAGTTAAGCCTGGTTCACACTGCAAGATAATTAGGCCCATATCAGACCCAATCTTCCCCTTCCGACAATCTTAAGGATGCCCCGACAATTGTGATGAAACTAAAGATAATCTTATCAGATATTCCTGCCGTGTGTGGTGTGTTAAGAGCGCTCTGATCTGCTCGGAGGGACGTCGGGAGCGCACCGATCGCAAATCAGGGATATTCAACATGTTGGATTGTCTTGGCCCGATATCGCAGTGTGTGTTGTGTCCTCCGACCACAAACGAGCATGCAGCCTACTGAATGTGATGTGTAGCCAATCAGAAAGCGAGGTGATGAACGCACGGAGCGGAAAATAAAATCAAAACAGCTGTTCTGACTTACCAGAAAGTCCGCTGGTTGCGCTGTCTCCACTCCTTTAAAGAACACCTTTTCTTTTTCTTTTTGTGTCATTTTTTCCCTCTGTTTTAAACAGTCCACAAACTATCGCCGTCTGTTTACTCTGAAGTCACATTTAATCTCGAGAGATTTTGTGAGATTTTCTGTCTGACCTGGGAATGTTCGTGTGTGAAATCTGTTCGTATGTGGTGGTGTTGTCCTTACCATGTGGCTGCACACCACACACTGTACGATGTACTGAACCTGTAGAGATCTATGATTTTTTTTTTTTATCTCCACGTGTGTGATCTCTCAGGTTTTGGAAACCTACAAATAATTTTCAAACCCTACCATGTCAACCAGGCTTTAGTCCCCAAGGCATTTCCATGAGATGATAGATGTGGTAAAGCACAGCCCCAGTACAAGCAAGACCTAATCTTATCTCCATTTATGTGTCCTAGTGGGGAGGCTTATTTTATTTCCCCATTTTCAATTTTTTGTTGTTGTTGTGTCATTGTTTGCACATCCTGTATAGGCAGGACTGAGCTCTTGCAAGCATGTAGAACTGCTGACTTCAACTAAGAACATTGTTGGATGGTTGATATAATCACAGTGGCAAACTCCTGTGCTTGTTTGATATGCCCTCTTGTCTACGAATCTTGGAGGTAGGCAACTATGTAGACCTACCTAGGAGTCTACTAGATGTGTTTGGTACTAGGAGGATCCCTCTGTACCTCTGGAATGAGATGGTAGCAAACGAACTTGCATTTTCACCCTGTCCTTAAATGGAGCAAGGCACTTCAGGTTGGAGTTTTAAATACAGCCAGGGGCTCTGCCAATTATCATCTTAATTATCCTGAATGATCATTCAGAAGCTTTTTCAAGTAATTGAATTGCGTGTGAACGATTTTACCCAAGGTGTATGTAAACTTATGACTTTGGCTATATGTTGTGGAAGATGGGTGGATACATTGTGTTCTGTTTGTCGCTCATTGTCCTGTATTTTTTTTTGTCTGCCTCTCTGTGTGACTACACTTGAATGACCCAGGTTGTTTGCCTGATTTGTGCATGTTGCGTGCACTGTCTGCAAAACTGTGTGTTTTTCACTCCCACATGTTTTATTTATTTCCTAAACACTGAAATAAGAATTTTGACGGTTAATTTCTGCGGCAGCTCACAGGCAGCAGCTGATGTGCACTGGGGTGCTGCTGCATGATGGTAATGGGATTGTGCCGTACCATGTTTATTTTGAATTCCTTTTTTTTCCTGTCTTGATTTGTTTTTCAGTTCTTTGTAATTTCCACAAAGGCTCACCGCCCTCCTCCTGCATTACTCTCATAAATCACTTTTTAAACTTCATCATTATAAATAATAATTGATGGCTAAATTGTATTCAGTTCGCTTGCATCTTCAAAAAATTTTTGGTGTGTCACTGATGCAAATTAATATTTTTATTTCTGTACAACTGCTTGGTATTTTTAATCTGTGATGAATAGCACTAATAAACTGTATTTAACAAATATTTCTTCAGAATACACAAAGAAACATGTTCCAGTCTTTGCATTGTTGGCAGTACTGCACACTAACATTACATATTTTGTAGCACACAAATACAAAAAAATGTTTGTCAGTTTTCAGAGGGCTTGAAACAAAAACATATACTCTGATTATACATCATTAAGATGCATAACAACTAATGTTTTAATCACACACTGCAACCTTAACAGAAAAAAGAACTCCCTCACTCTTTGTGAGTGTGCACAGTTTTTATCTTACCTTTAAAAGCGGTGCAAGTCACACGTCTAGGTCTGGACTCTCTTGAGGCTTGTTGCCACCGCAGGAACTTTACCTACCCCTCAGATTTCATGAGCATGTACAGGGAAGACTTGGCAACTGGCCTTCTCAGCTGTTGTATCTCCATTGTGGTGAAGACACACCGGGCTTGCAGTTCAGCAAGCAACTAATGCTGGTGATAGCTTATAAGCAAACTTAGGTTAAAGACGCCATAAAAAGTTTGCTTGCTAGTGATTGCTAGCATACAACATTAGTGAGCTACCCAGAAGGTCCTGCATTGCACCTGCCTGTCCTGCATTGCTAGCCTGTTAGCCTCTCCCAGCATCGTTAGGTTGAGCTGTGTTTAATAATCATAACCCGGAAGTCCTGTATGTTTTTTCTGCATAGGTATGCTGAGTTCCAGCTGTTCCTTTTTGTTGGCCAGTGATCTTGCACTGTTGATGTAAAGACGTCTAGTGAAATTTTGTGTGGGTCTAAGTGTTGCATTCATTAGCGTTAGCATTTGCTGCCTCGGCTTTGCTTCCTTTCTGTGCCTTTGAAATGGCTTTCACACCTGACAGCAATCTCTGAAGACCCAGGTCACCTGACAGAATACTGTAGCCAATTTTCTCATTGTTAAACACAAACTATTAAACTAATGTTTAATAGTGAATGCTGGCTGAGTGTTATGCTAACGGATCTATACGGAATGCCACTTGCTCACATCGTCCTCATATCTGAATGTATTTAAGTATGGATTTACACCTCTTCATCGCTAAACTTAATTCGCCATTATCAGTAGCTTGAACTTTAAAAAGAAAAAAAAAAAAATGTTTCGCGTCATCATAATTAACGTTTTAGTGAGAGGATTAGCGGTTATTGAAGCAAACATCAGGGAACTGTGCTTATGGCTGACTAAATCCAGCCCAAAGGTTGTGCTCAGATTTTGTATCATGTAATTAATGCTATGGAGTTGGACATACCCAAATGTAGCATAGATCGGAAAGACATCTCTTTAAACTACCTGCATGTGTAAATCAGGAACTCTACAGTAGGACAACTGTATCAGTATACTAACAGACATCTGTACATGTGTGGGTGTGTATGTGTCCAAATGGCAACTCGGAATTGAGCCAAACTTGGCACACTTATACATTGACATATAGGGAGTGACACTGGCTATTGAGCACTTTAGTAGTAGTGCTAGTAGTAGTAGTTAAGGGGAGAGACACTTGTGCTGCAGAATTGAGCCAAATATGGTACACATATCCTTTGACATATGGGAAGTGACAAAGGCTGTTCATCATCATCATCAGCAAGTGTGCTAAAAGGTCGGTGTCATATTTTCGTTTTCTCTTCCTTTGAACTTTTTACCTCTTCATTTTTGTAAGTAATAGTAGCATAGTAGTAGTAGTAGTAGTAGTAGTAGTAGTTATAGCAACTGTCACTTCTTGAGGCAGCTTTAGTCAGGCCCTAATAGTTGTCTGGAATCCGGGATAGGTGGGAGGTGATAGCTGTGTTGTTGAAGATGAAGCTTTCATTCATAGTCTCTGAATCAAACCCACCCCGGGGCGAGTAATCACCTAGTATATAGGGTGTCCCAAAAAAATATACAACATTTAAAACACTCGGTTTGACCCTTAAATGCTACAAACTTAATCACTTATGTTTCTTTTTTACTTGCAAAGACCCTGAAGTTTATGTTGATGCCAAGCAAGACTCAGGAAAATGCCAAGATTAACCATACTACAGCGAAGAAAAATTATTGAGTTTAGCACCAGACCAAGAGTGTCAAACAGGTGCAGCGACTTTATGCTAGACTAACAAAATGCAGGGCCAATATTGACATTGGTATGAAAAACTTCAACCTTTCAGCTTTCCATCCAGCCATAAATTTATTTCCTAGACATATGATTTGACCATTTTCTTTGCTGATAAAATGATGCATATTTTTTTTGGGACACCCGATATATGCCTTAAATATATGAGATGGTTATGTGGCCCAGTTTATGCTTTCCGACAACTTTTGCTTTATCTTGTCTTACCTCAGTCTGCCTCCGTCTCTTTGCCTACTCCCCCCCCCCCCCCCCCCCAGCCTCTTATTTTACAAATTTTGTCCTATTTTCCCTCGTCTCTCTCTTTGTCCTTTGTTGTCCTCTCTATCTTACATCTGATGTTGTATAAACACAAGCTGTGAGGAGAATGTTCACCGTGTTGTGTACATGAGTTTTGACAGTGTATTCCCCACACTCAACCCCCCGAAAGGCTTCTGTGATTGACACTGTTGTAGGAAGGTTGTTTTTCAGTTGAAATATTTTTTTTTAGTTTATGTTGGATCTTCCACATAAAAGTATCGAAACTTCAAAAATATGTAATATATATATGAGGCTCCACTTCTGTTTCGAACTTGACATAATTACGTCCGTGAAGGATGTAATAAAATCATCGGCATTTATTTATTTATTTGTCTGTCTGTTTTTTAGCAGGATTATGTCAAAACTACTGCACGGATTTTGATGAAATTTTCACCACAGATGCATATTATGTCATGGAAGAACCCATTCAATTTTGGAGGTGATCCGGATCAAGATCCAGATTCTGGATCAAGTTTCACTGTATATAGGCTTTGAAGGATTACTGTTCGCAGGATTATGTCACAACTACTGCACAGATTTTCACGAAAATTTCACCACAGATACATATTAGGCCATGAATACCCCATTAAATTTTGGAGGTGATCTGGATCCGGATCCGGATTCTGGATCAAGTTTCACTTTATATAGGCTTTGAAGGATTACGTCAAAACTACGTCACGGATTCTCACACAATTTGCGCCACAGATAGATGTTACGGCATGGAAGACTCTTTTAAATTTTGGAGGTGATCTGGATTCGGATTCTGGATCAAGTTTCACTTTTGGTGATGATCCAGATTAGCAGACGTCAGAATTCTCTTATTGCTGTTGTTAATAATTTTCTACTTATTAATTCAAGGAAACAAAAGATGTATGTGGATTAGGTTGCATGTTCTTGACAGCAGTGATGAGTTCTACTTGTACTGTTCTGCTACTAGATGCTATGCATATGTGACGGAGGCCAGCAGGAGTCGCTGTGCATGTGGCAATCAATAGGCCTCACTCCCCCTACAGCCAAAGGGTACTCTGGCCACTCAGGCCGGATCTCGAGTTTTGTCTGACTGGTCAGAGCGTCTGCCTCCAATACCGGAGATTGTGAGTTTGTGTCCTCAGTGCGCACAGTGCAAGCACAAATCTTTCATCCCTAAGTGATTTTCCACTGTGACGGGGATTTTTGTGATAATGGCCACACTGTGTTGCATTGCCGATGTGCTGAGAGTCTTAAAACCGCAGAAAACATCAGAGACAATGCCTGCTCTAAGCGTGTACACATGTATTTCCCTTTTAAATACAATTTGAGTTCATTGGGAGGAGCTGTTGTGGAGTTGCAGGCACAAGGCAGCACAATATGGAAAATGTACTTCAGTAAATAACTGGATCAACAATTACTTATGTAAAAGTAGAAATATAAATTTGAAAAGTGCTTGTTTCACCTTTTTTTAACTCATGGCATTACTTTTCAAATGTTCGTACACACCCTAGAAAGAAAAGAGCATATGCCGAAAGAAAACAAAAAAGAGGGAACAACAATAAAAGCTTGAAGAAGAAAGAAATTGGATTAGAAAATGTAAAGGACAATTTAGACACTAGACAGAGGGGAAACAACAAAAAGAGACAACAGGGAACGATGCAGAGCAGAGAGACGGTTAGGAAGCAAAGTGAGAGAGTAGAGCAAAAATGCTTAGTGAGTCCTTTCAGTTTTCAGACAAATGGACAATGTTAGGTGCACAGCAGTAAAGTGAACAGCATCCCATTTCTTATTTAGCAGCTATCGGTCCAAGAATGACAGAAATTGCATTAAGTTGGTATCATGAAACACAGAGCAGCGACAGACACAAGAGGAAAGCAAGATCTATGATAAACAAATTCACATTAATGCTCAAAAGGTCCTCCCAGATTTGTTTCTCTTTCAGATATTATTCTCTCACAAACTACAAAAAAGCACAAGAATAAAAGCCAACAATATTAAGTGTTGTCTGATGATGGTGCACATAAGCACCCACCTCAAGACAGAAGCAAGCTGGCCAGCCGCCTTAAGGTCACCTTGACAGAGACGTTACTGAAGACAGACATAAATAAATCATACCGTGTTCTCATCTCATAATGAATTACCATGCCTCCCCATTCCCTGCCTCCTTAACGTGGGAAACATCTATGGAGTAAAGGTTGATTTCTCTTTTTGGCATGAAAGTGACTCCATATCTGCTTCTTCTACAGTGATTTTCACCTTAGCCTTTATATGATGCTTTATCTTTAGAAATAGCAAACAAAACTGCAGGAGTAGATTTGGTGCCTGATTACTCAAGGTTTACATGAGTGAAAATGTGAGCAAATACCGTAGCTCTCGCCAAAAAATGTGGATGCTGATTTACTAACAGCCAAATAGCGCATTTTCTCCAAATAACATGGTTGCCTTCATGAATATGCAGTTCAGTGTGTGTCCACCATAGTGCGCAAAGTTGTGGATGTTGGAATATACAAATTGGTAAGTTTTGAACCCAGTTTATCAAGGTGAAAAGCAATTTGAGGGCTGATATCTGTAATTTTGCATGTTTGAAAACTCTGCTAATTTAACATAAATCTACAAATACATAAAATGTGACTCAGCGACATTCCTGGTGAGCTTTTTGGGGTATGCACTTCTTTGTTTTCACTCTGCAATTTTCTTTAACACAGAAAATACCCTATTTAAACATTCATTTACAGTCATCATGCACTGAGCCAACAGCAGTCAGCTTGCATCAACACCATGTACAGCACTGGTGGAAAGAAACAGCAACAAATACAAAATAGAAAAATGATTTTCACTCTGTCACATCCTCTCTAGTTATTAACATTACATTAAAATTTCACATACAGTAGTGTTCAGAATAATAGTAGTGCTATGTGACTAAAAAGACTACATGCACAGAATCAGACCAGAAACAGAACTAAAAGATTTTCATTTTTGTCTTAGGGTTTCAGGACACAAAGTCAGATAGGACCCCGAGTGGAAGCAATGAGCATGGTGATAGTTCCCAACAGGATGGATTGGATGATTTGAAATCCATTGCCTTTCCTTGTTACTGGTTAAATACAGCTTGATATTAGCTAGAAAACGTGAGATACATTTTCCAAAACTAAGATATTTGTTCTTATGTAAAAAAAAAAAAAAAAATGCTTGACAAGATTATTTTTCGGTTTAGACAAAAATTAAGTCAAATTTTCTTTTAAACAAGCTTTTTGTGTTGTTGTTGCTTTCTTAGATATCCATATTTGCAGTGTACCTGACAATAAATTTCATTCTGATTCTGATTTTAAAGACACCCAGATAACCCAGAAGAAGTTATAGGCTTCTGTGGCTGTGATTGGAGAAATTGTGCATAGTATGTTATGGATTAGACGCGGATTGAGGAGCGGTCCAGTATCTGACTGAACGCAGCATGAAATAATCAGAAGCAGTTCCAAAAAGAAAACACATTTATTTTTCTCCCTTTGTGCTATACATGAAATACTAAATAATTATAGTTCTGGTGAGGTGAAAAGGCGGCGCGCTCTCTCAGTGTCTCAACAGTTGGAGTCTGAACGTTCAGGACTCAGGAGTTCTGCCAACACCCCCCCCAGGTGACTTTCCCAGACTGTACTCTGCGAAGGAGGAACAGAGATGAGATTATTCAACACTTATTACTACGAAATATTGTTTAGAGGCAAACTTATCAGCTACACATTTAGGTCTGGTTTCAAAACTTAGTTCAAAGAGGCTGCTGCTCACAGCTAGTGGAGGATCATTAATCCGCACACCACTGCCGTGAGGAGCACGCCAAACAATTTCCACCAATAATTACTTATAGCTGCGTATAAACGCCAATTTACATTCACGGATAAACTTTTCAGAATATTCACCTCTGTCGTGTGCTGACAACGTTTGCCTCTCACCCTCGTCCTCCTTCACAGGCGCGATGTCAGACTCTGAAACGGCCCTCAGCATCCCCACATGGTCGTCACAAGGTCGTATTCTCTGGCAATCTTATCCAACTCACTGCTGGTTTAAATGTAGTTCTTCATCACTACATTGGTACCAGCTGGAAGTCCTCAGATCTGCACGTGAACATCACAGGTGTCGTGGATTGTCCTGATAGAGAGCCGCACGAGAATGCAACAGGTGCAGCCAATCATCGTAACAGAGGAGAGAGACTCTTCCGCAGCACATTTTCCTCAGAGAACAGCCCCAAATCACCTGGGAAGGAAAATAAACACAAAACAACCCAACCTTGTCCAGCCAAACCCCCCCAACACACAACATAGTACATGTTTTGCATTTTGTATTTCCAGTCATACAGCTTCATGATGAAGTGGTATAGTATATAAATAATGAATGTTTATGAGTTCAATGGTACGAATATTTCATGAAAAAGTGAAAGCTGGAACATACCATTCAACTCAGCTTTGCCTCATTGAATGGTATGTTCCAGCTTTCACCGAATTAAATATTCGTACCATTGAAAGAATGTAAAAACATTCATTATTTGTTTTATATAACGGCTAAAATAGATCATTGTCATTTGATATTTTATTAATTTATAAACAACAGAAAAGGGACTTACAGTTTGGTGTTCCACTGTGACGTGTAGTCCAGTGATGCTGTGCACTGACTTCGGACTTCCATAAAAAAAAAAAAAAAAAGACTTTGTGTAGTTCCTCAGTTCAGCCAAAAATCACATCAGCGTTTCATGTTACCAGCTCTTCATGCATCCAGAGGCTTACAGGGGAGTGGATTTTGTGTGTGTGTGTGTGTGTGTGTGTGTGTGTGTGTGTGTGTAGCAGCGTCAGTTAATTCAATCAAATCATCATGTCGCTGTCCCTTGCGTGCACGCGCCCATGCAACCGGCTCGGTCCAGCTGTACCTCTTCAGTGCAGCAAAAAAAAGTCACGTCAGAAATGAGTCCAGGTTTTCTTTCTCTTCCTGCTAACAGGCAGCACAGTGGATTTGTTTTGTGTGTGTGTGTGTGTGTGTCTGTATCTTACAAGAATTAGCAGTGTCAGTTAGCTCAAATTATGTCTCAGGAGCGTCATGTCCCCCGCGCGTGCGCGCACACACACGCAATCTGTTCGGTGCTTGTGTGTGCGTGAACAACAAAAATAAGACTGTATACATCCTCAGTGCAGCAAATAAATAAAAAAATCATGTAAAAAATGAGTCCAGCTTTTGTTCTCTCTTCCTGCTAACAACCTCCAGGCAGCACAGTGGATTGGTTTTGTGTGTGCGCGTGCACGAGCATGTGTGGGCGCGCACATACTTGTGCACGCACGTGTGAGTATACGTGCACGAGCATGCATGGGCACGCATGTACTTGTGTGTGAGCACGTGTGTTTTTGCGACGCGCGCGTGCACGAGTATGCGTCCAAGTGTGCGCGAGTATACGTGCATGTGCATGTGTGCGCGTGCACGCATACTCGTGTGCACTTATGTGTGCGTGATCACATGCGCGTGTGTGCACGAGGCCGTGCATCTGCGCATGCACGTGAGAGTGCAATGGTACCAAACGTATGGAACCAAATTTGCACTCTAAATGGAACCAAGCTGCACTCTGAATGCAATGCAACACAAATGGGATGAATTAATCCATGTCATGTGACATACAAAGCACCAATCAAATGACAAGTATCCACTCAGCTGTTATATAAAAGAGGATTTTCTTAAAAAGAAGACCTGAAAGTTCAGCTACAATTTGCCAGGAGGTACATCTGAGATGCAAGCCTAGATTTGATTTTTTTGGTGAATGAAAAGCTGTGAAAGAGCTGTGAAACAGGGCAGAGAAAAAAAAAAATGGGTAATGAGACAGAAAAGGGGAGAATCCAGAGGCTTATCTGGACAGATTTACAGAGATACACTGCAAATTATTTGGTTCTTACCAAGAAAAAAAACCCCTTCGATTTAGAAGTGTTTGATAATTTATCTTGTTTTAAGAGTTAATTTCTTATTTTAAGTGTTCACAACATACTTATTTCTAGATTGCACTCACTCATCTTCAACCGCTTACTCCAATTAAGGGTCGTGGGGGGCTGGAGCCTATCCCAGCAGTCATAGAGCGTGAGGTGGGGTACACCCTGGACAGGACGCCAGTCTGTTGTTGTTATTTCTAGATTTAACATTCTTAATTCAAGAAGCTTGTCAAGTGAAATTATCTTGCTGTGCGGACAGATAATTTCACTTACCTTTCCCCTCAGATTTAGGGTTTTATCTTGTTTTTACTCACCCCTTTTTTACAGTGTACCAAATAAATGTTTTTTGTATACGATTATATTCCTGCTTGGGTTTAATGTTTGCAGCATCATCCATGTGTGTGTGTGTGTGTGTCTGTGGGCTTGTGTGAGTGTATAAGTCGGTGTACGAGTAGATGAGTGTGTGTTGACATCACGATTGCGGTGCTTATCTTATTACTGCTAATATGAGTTATGCTTCACGGCGTCTTGTCGGCGGGCTGCGGGGTGTCGCCACGTGCTCTCTCTGAAGGTCAGCTCGTGTTCTTGTCAGACTGTTAGGCTGTCTGACAAAACTCAATTAAATGCTTCCTATTTGTTTATGAAGGTGCACATCCGTCAAACATTCTTAACAAGAGTGCAGACTAAACCGTACACGGCATGGCCTGTGTACTCTCAAACAAAAACGCGCTCTAGACCTCATTGTCAAATGTTTATTCTTAGCAGCAGGTACATGTTTTAGTCACAGAAAAATGAACTAATACTGACAGACTGCTGCAGATTTGACTCACAAGACACGTTTGACCAAAGTGAAAATCCCACATCTACCACGTGACAGACAAATTTATGTGCCGCCATCACTCCTCTTCCTTCAAGCTACAATCGTCATTTGTGGGTACTGCAATTATCATAGCACCAAAGTCTGGATCAGAATACATGGGCTTAAATTTTTAAATCGCAACTTAATTAAAAGTTCTTGTGAATGCCTTGGTGTCTATGTTAGCGAGAAACCTGAACAACTGAAGAACAGGGCAGGTACATTTGGCCTGTACATGGGAAGAATTGATTTTTTTATTATTATTATTATTTTTTATTATTATTTATAACTGTTTTAAAGTACAAATAGAACAAAAGACAAACAGAAAAAAAAAACAAAAAACAACCAACAAACAAATGTACACACTACCATACCGAGAACAGGGAAGTAAAATCAGAGTCCATGCCATTCCATTACAAAATATTTAAAAGGATGACAGTACAGGAATTAAGTCCAAGATGAAATTGAACGTCCAAGTGTAAAGTCCATAAATTATTGACTTGTTTCAGAACAAGGAGTAAGGATATATATGACTAACACCAATTTAAATAATATTTGGCATTGCACAATACAACATAAGTTATGTACAGATATTTAGTTAACTGATTGTACTTTTTCTTTTTTTATACAGTAGTGTTCAGAATAATAGTAGTGCTATGTGACTAAAAAGATTAGTCCAGGTTTTGAGTATATTCCTTATTGTTACATGGGAAACAAGGTACCAGTAGATTCAGTAGATTCTCACAAATCCAACAAGACCAAGCATTCATGATATGAACACTCTTAAGGCTATGAAGTTGGGCTATTAGTAAAAAAAAAAGTAGAAAAGGGGGTGTTCACAATAATAGTAGCATCTGCTGTTGATGCTACAAACTCAAAACTGTTATGTTCAAACTACTTTTTTTGCAATTCTGTGAATCACTAAACTAGTATTTAGTTGTATAACCACAGTTTTTCATGATTTCTTCACATCTGCGAGGCATTAATTTTGTTGGTTTGGAACCAAGATTTTGCTCGTTTACTAGTGTGCTTGGGGTCATTGTTTTGTTGAAACACCCATTTCAAGGGCATGTCCTCTTCAGCATAAGGCAACATGACCTCTTCAAGTATTTTGACATATCCAAACTGATCCATGATACCTGGTATGCGATATATAGGCCCAACACCATAGTAGGAGAAACATGCCCATATCATGATGCTTGCACCACCATGCTTCATTGTCTTCACTGTGAACTGTGGCTTGAATTCAGAGTTTGGAGGTCGTCTCACAAACTGTCTGCGGCCCTTGGACCCAAAAAGAACAGTTTTACTCTCATCAGTCCACAAACTTTTCCTCCATTTCTCTTTAGGCCAGTTGATGTGTTCTTTGGCAAATTGTAACCTCTTCTGCACATGTCTTTTATTTAACAGAGGGACTTTGCGGGGGATTCTTGCAAATAAATTAGCTTCACACAGGCATCTTCTAACTGTCACAGCACTTACAGGTAACTCCAGACTGTCTTTGATCATCCTGGAGCTGATCAGTGGGTGAGCCTTTGCCATTCTTGTTTTTCTTCTCTCCATTTTGATGGTTGTTATCCGTTTTCTTCCATGCGTCTCTGGTTTTTTTTGTCCATTTTAAAGTATTGGAGATCATTGTAGATGAACAGCCTATACGTTTTTGCACCTGCGTATAAGTTTCCCCCTCTCCAATCAACTTTTTAATCAAACTACGCTGTTCTTCTGAACAATGTCTTGAATGTCCCATTTTCCTCAGGCTTTCAAAGAGAAAAGCATGTTCAACAGGTGCTGGCTTCATCCTTAAATAGGGGACACCTGATTCACACCTGTTTGTTCCACAAAATTGATGAACTCACTGACTGAATGCCACACTACTATTACTGTGAACACCCCCTTTTCTACTTTTTTTTTTACTAATAGCCCAATTTCATAGCCTTAAGAGTGTGCATATCATGAATGCTTGGTCTTGTTGGATTTGTGAGAATCTACTGAATCTACTGGTACCTTGTTTCCCATGTAACAATAAGAAATATACTCAAAACCTGGATTAATCTTTTTAGTCACATAGCACTACTATTATTCTGAACACTACTGTAGATTGATGTCCCGAGGCCCAGCACACCCCGATTCGTTTAAGGATCTTGAGAGAGTTGCGGAGAGCGAAATCACTCTTTAACTTTTTTGGAGGTATATTTAAGTTAGAAAACAAGACAGCAGACAGTGACGCTTCTGTGAGAGATAAAGCGTTATCAGATTCAAATGTTGGCCAGATAGGAGAAGAAGAGGTGACCTGGTTTGCTCTGGCTGGAACATGACTCCAAAAAATCCATGCCCTAACATTACATGCCCAGTAATAATGACAAAAAATAGGCAGGCCCAGTCCACCCTCACCTGCGGGCTTTTGTAAATGTGATATGGAGATACGAGGTGGTTTAGTAAAAAGGTATTATAACCGAGGCAATTGTTTTGAAAAAGGAAGACCTAAGGAAGATTGGGACATTTTGAAAAATGTAGATGAATTTGGGAAGCACAACCATCTTAATTATGTTGATTCGCCCTATAAGGGAAAGAGGGAGGAGTTTCCATTTCTCTATCCTGGTTTTTAGTTTATCAATCTGATGTAGGTAGTTAAGCCTAAAAAGACATTTAGGATTTCTGGGTATATTAATTCCTAGATAGACTAAATTTTCTTTGGAGATTTTGGAGGGGAAACTGTGGAGGAAGCTTGAGTCAAGACCATCAAAGAGGGGCATGAGTAAATTTTTACCCCAATTGATTGTAAACCCGGAGAGCTGGCCAAAGTTCTTGATTAGATTAATGAGGGGGAGGACAGATGCTGTAGCATCAGACAGAGTTAAGATGACATCATCTGCGTACAAACTTATGACAGAGTCAGAGGAACCACACCGTAGTCCTGTAATTTGAGGGTTCATTCTCACGGAGATAGCGAGAGGCTCAAGCGCTAAGGCAAAAAGCATAGGAGAAAGGCTGCATCCCTGTCTGGTACCACGATGTAACAAAAATGGAGGAGACTGCTCATGGTTAGTAAGAACAGAGCATTTAGGACAGGCATAGAGCATTTTTAAAATATATATGAATTTTTCACCGAAACCAAATTCTTTTAGAGCTGCAAACATATACCTCCATTCTATTTGGTCAAAAGCTTGTTGTGCATCTAGAGAAATGATGGCAGAGTTTGGTAGATTGGTTGAATACATAATATTTAGCAGACATCACGTATTAGAGAAGGGGAACCTGTGTGGTGAATACGTTTGTTTAAATGTTTATTTAATCGATTAGTCAAGACTTTAGCAATAATCTTTTGATCACTATTTAACAAACTCAGAGGACGATATGAAGTCACATTAGTGCTGTTGTTTTGAAACAAGGTTCGGTCAGATCGGCACACAGAAATGATCACACAGACTGCATTTTGCTAGAACAAACAGGCGTATATTTATTCCCCACAAAAGCAGTTACATCAAACACAAGTGGTTGCAGCGCATAAAATATCTCTTTCTCTCTTACCGTGACGCCTTTAAGGTGGAGAGCCAACACCTTTCGGTAGAGTGCGCTTGTCAACCGGCTGGGCGTTCGTACGACCCCGCAGCAGACTCTATCGGAGCATGGCTCTGCCCCCTCTTTTCTAGTGTGTGCGCGAAGGGAGGGTGAGTGGCCATCTCAAACTCTCTGGCGCACATAATTCCTTTAATCAACAGGCATCAAAAAGGTATTTCCTCTTGCAAAAACATAATAACCCCAGCTCTTCACTCCCAGTTCAGAATGACCCCAGCATGCTTCACTCCCAGTCGTTAGTGGCTACAAAAACAAAGTTGTGCAATCAGTGTAATAATAACAAGTACATCATTAGGGTTACTTTAAGACAGGGGCAAAACAACATAATCTTTTCTCCACACAGCTGTCCTTATCTTTTTTAAGAGTAGACAAATGTGTGCATCATAAATGGTTTTGGGAAAAATACCATTATCTAAAGAGCACTTGACCATCCTTAGTAAAAGCGGTGCAACTATCTCTATATTGGCCTTATAGAACTCGATTTCGAAGCCATCTGGACCACACGCCTTACCACTAGGGAACGAACGAATAGCTGCCTTAATTTCTTCTAAAGTAAAGTCTGCATCCATTTCTAGTCAGGCAGCCTCATCAAGAGTAGGAATTTGTAATGTATTAAAGAAACCTGCAATATCACTCTCAGTTGAATTGGATACTGAGGCGTACAGTTGGATAAAGTGATTGGCAAATCTTTCATTAATTTGCTTTGGGTTGGTTATTAGTTCTCCAGTGGGAGAAGATATCTTATGGATAGCTCTTTCAGCCTGTGCACCTTTTAGTTGTCTTGAAAGTAGCTTGTCAGCCTTATCACCTAACTCAAAGTGCCCCTGTTTAAGTTTCTGAATGTGGTTAATAACCTGGTCTCAGAGTATTTTATTGTATTCCATTTTTATTTTTAAAATTGAATCAAGGGTTTCTGGCAATTTAGATTGCTGGTATGTGTCTTCTAATGTGGATAGCTCTGACTCAATGGCAAACAAATGCATTAACCTTGCTCTCTTTCTTGAAGATTGAAAAGAAATTACATTACCCCTCATTACAGCTTTAAACGTTTCCCACAGTACTGAGTCTGAAACTGTGTTATTATCACTGGTAAGTAAAAAATCGGAAATCTTTGCATTCATATATTCACAGAAAGACTTATCTTTCAATCAATCAATTTTTTATATAGCGCCAAATCACAACAAACAGTTGCCCCAAGGCGCTTTATATTGTAAGGCAAGGCCATACAATAATTATGTAAAACCCCAACGGTCAAAACGACCCCCTGTGAGCAAGCACTTGGCTACAGTGGGAAGGAAAAACTCCCTTTTAACAGGAAGAAACCTCCAGCATATCTGCATAGATCTTATCTGCATAGGCTGACCTAAATAAATCTTAACAGTGAGTGGAGCATGATCCGAAACTAAAATGCTGTGATAGGCTGAACTAATAACGTTTGAAATTAAGTTAGAATTAACTAGGAAATAATCTAATCTGGAGAAACTACAATGAACAGCAGAGAAGGAGGAATACTGTTTTTCTTAGGTGTACTAGTGCCTCCAAACATCAACCAGGTCAAGTGTTTCCATAAGATTAATCAGAGTTGAAACAGATTTTAGGGGGGTGGCAGTTTTGACCTATGAAGTTCGGGATCTAGGTAGCAATTCAAATCACCACCAATAATAAAATTGCAGTTATTGTACTCTGATACCAGATTAAAGACTCTGCAATAAAAGTCTGGGCAATCAAAGTTGGGAGCATAAATTTTTAACAGGGCTAATGGGAGAGAATTTATTGTATCAGTGACAAGCAGATACCTCCCACCTGGATCGCAGGTCATGGATTTGAATAAAAATGGGATGGTTTTACAGATAAGTATAGCAACCCCTCTTGCCTTAGAGCAAAATGTAGATTGGTAAACCTGTGAAACCCAGATATATTTCAACTTCCGCTGTTCTGTCGGTCTAATATGGGTTTCCTGTAAGAAGATTATGTCTGATGACAGTGACTTTAAATGAGTGAATACCTTAGCTCTCTTAAAGGCACTTCCAAGGCCTCTACAGTTCCAAGAGGTTAGTGTGATAGGTGTTATGTGTCGGACGCAGCCCGGAGAACCGACCAGCGTTTGCCAGAACTGGTTCGGACCCAAGGACCCCGCCGACACCCCCCAGGTGGCCGCGACAAACCGAGTCTGTGAAAGAAGGAATCATTATGTGAGTCCACACTCAACACACAGAGAGAACGCTCAAAGGTGCACAAACAGCAAACACTTCCTGGCTTAATTACTAATCAGCTTCCCACCCTGCAGGCATGGAACATCCAGTTCACAAAACTCCACAGCAGTGGAAGCTGATTACACGACCAACATACAGCTCAATATAATAAGGTGTGAGGGACACCACATTTACTGACTGTATAAATGTTAGTCACAAAATCTAACGTACCTCAGGAAGTGTGCTGACGAGCGTGAGACCTCACCCCCTCCTCTTTCACAGACCATGCATCAAACCTGGACGTTCTCTGCATCCACTGATGATGAGATGGCTCTCGAGACGACGATCTCACCCGTCTGGTCACAAGGTCGAGTCTCTGGCAAATACACACTGTGTACTCCAGTCTTAAATGCCACCATGTTCCAATCCATGTAGATGCACCACAGCTGTGAGTCCTGACGAGCCGCAGGTGATCAGGGTGAGGTCCTGATAAACTCAGCTACACAGCCACTCAGTCCCAAATGCAAGCCACCTGGAAGGAAAAACAAAAGACAGAAACAAAAAGGCAGCCAGGCCCCCCAGCCATACAACAATAGGACTTACACCTGACCTGGATGCAGAATCATTCTGCATTTAAAGCATAAAGAAAACATAGAGTCGTGGCTGACATAGCAAACAATAAAACTGGTAGTGTGACATTAAACAGAAACAAACAATACCCCAGAACACACCCCAAAGTGCAGCGTCTGAACATGCTGCACACCCCACTTCCTACTTAGGAGGCTGCTGGGTAACGGAACCCACTAAACCTAAACTCTAGCTGCAGATGTATACAACTGGCACTGCAACTCCTCCCAGGTACAACAAAATACATATTTAACTGCACCCAAATAGCAAGTCTATATTGCATGTCCCAGAACTTAAATTCACATATATATATATATATATATATATATATATATATATATATATATATATACGAGGGCTGTCCGTAAAGTATAGGTCCTTTTTATTTTTTTCTAAAACTATATGGATTTCATTCATATGTTTTTACGTCAGACATGCTTGAACCCTCGTGCGCATGCGTGAGTTTTTCCACGCCTGTCGGTGACGTCATTCGCCTGTGAGCACTCCTTGTGGGAGGAGTCGTCCAGCCCCTCGTCGGAATTCCTTTGTCTGAGAAGTTGCTGAGAGACTGGCGCTTTGTTTGATCAAAATTTTTTCTAAACCTGTGAGACACATCGAAGTGGACATGGTTCGAAAAATTAAGCTGGTCTTCAGTGAAAATTTTAACAGCTGATGAGAGATTTTGAGGTGATTCTGTCGCTTTAAGGACTTTTCATGGTGCGAGACGTCGCGCAGCGCTCTCAGGCGGTGTCATCAGCCTGTTTCAAGCTTAAAACCTCCACATTTCAGGCTTTATTGATCCAGGACGTCGTGAGAGAACAGAGAAGTTTCAGAAGAAGTCGGTTTCAGCATTTTATCCGGATATTCCACTGTAAAAGGAGATTTTTTTAATGAAAGACGTGCGGACGGGTCCGCGCATCGGGACGCAGCCGACGCAGTGTGGCGGCACAGGAAAAACACCTCCTTGTTGATAACCATTTGTAAAATCCAGGTGGCTTTTGATGGCTTTCAGTGGAGTGAGTATATGAGAAATTGTTTAACAGCTGGACATGTTCCAACTTGTCCTTAAGGCTTCCAACAGAGGTGTTTTTCCTGTGGCAGAGCGTCGCGGCGGCTGCGAGCCGATGCTGCAATCCGTCCGCACGTCTTTCATTAAAAAAAATCTCCTTTAACAGTGGAATATCCGAATAAAATGCTGAAACCGACTTCTTCTGAAACTTCTCTGTTCTCTCACGATGTCCTGGATCAATAGAGGCTGAAATGTGGAGGTTTTCAGCTTGAAACAGGCTGACGATGGCGCCTGGGAGCGCTGCATGACGTCTCGCACCGTGGGAAGTCCTTAAAGCGACAGTGTCACCTCAAAATCTCTCATCAGCCGTTAAAATTTTCACTGAAAACCAGCTTAATTTTTCGAACCGTGTCCACTTCGATGTGTCTCACAGGTTTAGAAAAAATTTTGATCAAACAAAGTGCCAGTCTCAGCAACTTCTCAGACAAAGGAATTCCGACGAGGGGCTGGATGACTACTCCCACAAGGAGTGCTCACAGGCGAATGACGTCACCGACAGGCGTGGAAAAACTCACGCATGCGCACGAGGGTTCAAGCATGTCTGACGTAAAAACATATGAATGAAATCCATATAGTTTTTGAAAAAAATAAAAAGGACCTATACTTTATTGACAGACCTCGTATATACTGTATTTTCTGCACCATAAGGCGCACTGGATTATAAGGCGCGCCCTCAATTGGCGGGTACTCAACCCTTACAAAAGGCGCACCGGATTATAAGGCACGGCATCAATTAGCGGGTACTTAACCCTGACAAAAGGCGCACGCTAAAACATATAGTCTACAAAAAAAAAAGGGTCACGGAAACAAAACGGTGAGTTTATTTGAACTTTTTAACAACTTTGAACTACCGGTATTCAACAATATGGTACTCACATTATTTTTTATTATGGTTCTGTCACAAATCCATCCAAGTCCTCATCTTCTGTGTCTGAATTGAACAGCTGGGCAATTTCGCCATCAAACACGCCAGGTTACCACTCATCTTCCCTCTCATCATCACTGTCGTTTTTGCCTTCAGCTGAATGGTGACTGTAGTGACACTTCTCCCGGCTGTTCTTTGTTCAATGACCCATTGCTCGAGTTGGTCTTCTAGCTGTGGCCATCTCGCTTTGTTTCCGCAGAAACTCCATTTGGTCTTTTTAACTTGGCGCAGTTCATTTTCTTGTTTCCTCTCGCAGCTGCTCTATTCCCATGAACAACCGCGTAACTGATAGCCTGCAGTTTGAATTGTGCCTCGTAAGCATGTCTCTTCACTGGCTCCATTTTCGGGGGTCCTTAGACACACAAATGTTGTTTTGCAGGATACCTGTAGTATACGGTAACTACCGGAGGAGTGGCGGAGGTAAGTGTACGTACCATGGACTCACGGACTCTTCCCTGATTGGTTTATCGCTGGCAGCGTACGTACTCTACGCTACCAGCGTACGTACTTTACGTATTACTTAATGTTCTCCAATTGGTTTATCGCTGCCAGGGTACGTACTCTACGCTGCCAGCATACGTACTTTATGTATTACGTCCCTGTGTCAGCGGGAAATGGTCTGATATTCCGACGGTCAAAGACAACGTCGGTCGTTTTTACAGATTTTGGAATTCAGTGCGCACATAAGGCGCACCGGATTATAGGGCGCACGGCCGATTTTTGTGAAAACGTAAGGCTTTTAGCTGCGCCTTATTGTGCGGAAAATACGGTACATAAATGTAAAGATTAAACAACGAGAAGCCGTGCGTTGTACGGTTTGAATGCACGACGCGGAGTCTAAAACACTCAGCGAAGTGCATTCAAACCGTATAATGCATGGCTTCGAGTTGTTTAATCTGCTTATACCATGGTCCCACACAGTGAGCTAACACACAAATATTTATTTAAGTTAACAGAAGTTAATAAAAATGTGTGAATATTTGGGACTATTTTATACCAGTCTCAAGATATTTTGTCTCCGATGCACTTACCAAGTCTATGGCTCACGCCGCAGCGGGCCACTCACTCCGCCCCACTCTCTGCTGTGTCGAGCTGCGGCCAACAGGTCCAGAAACTACGCTCGCTGTTTTGATGCGGAGCCCGCAAGGATAGAACCGTTCTCTTCTTCTTTCCCATCTTTAATCTTGTCCAGTTCATCCGATGTTAAATCTTTACGCTGTTGCTTTTGCTGTTCTTCTCGTCTGCTCTCCTCCTCTTTCCATTCCTCAAACGTTTTATTTTGGTCAAAAATATTAAAATTCACTTGGAAATCCATGTTTTATCACGTTTCTGTCATTCACCTGTCAAAACACAGCTGATCTGCGCCAACTGATTTGCACGTTGCTGTGGTGACGACCAGAGCGGAGTGACTATAACAGTGACTTAACCCGCCGAACTACGTGTGCGTATATGCGAAAATAACGTAAAAATAATAAAATTAAATAAAAAAAAAATTATATATATATATATAATGATCAGTGTCGGAGGTCAAGATCAGATTTCTTGCGCAATGCTAACATAAGAAAATGTCTAATTTTATGAAACTGTGTCAAGATATTTTGTCAGTGAATTTGATTGTTTTAAAGTCCATGCAGACCCTTAACTGGGATAAGTGGGCTCAGAAAATGGATGGATGGAAAACCCAATGCTGTACTGTCTGAGTTGTCTCCTTTCTTTTCCCCCCTGGAAGAAATCAATAATTAAAAAAAAAAAGCTCCAGTGCATATGATTCAGTGTGATCAAGTGGTGAGGCTGCAGACTGTACGCTGTTATGACCAGTGTTGCCACAGTTACTTTGAAAAAGTAATCCAATTACTGATTACTGATTACTCAATTGTAAAAGTAACTAAGTTAGATTAATAGTTACTTTTTTAGTTACTTTCCCCAGCTGTCGACAACAACCCTCTGCCACCTCAACATGACAATGATACCTGTTTTGCCAAAACTCACTTTATAGTCACCCTTTCTTGACTTCAATGAAAATAAATACTTGTTTTATAAAAAGTAAAATAAAGACCTCTTTCTTGACCTCATATTTAACTGTTGACAGCACTGTAACAGTAAAACTTCTAACCTACATTGTTTATAAATGTAACTATTAAATTCTTTCTAACATTTTTCTAACATTTAAATGCTCTCTAAACATTTTACTTGTCAGAATTATTATTATTATAGGTAGTATTAGTAGTTGTAGTAAAAAAAGGCTTCAAAACTGGACCTTTAATCTAGCGGTGTTGTGGGGGGGGGGGGGCACATCCTTGCCCCACGTCCCCATTCCATCTGGATTCGCACCTGCTTTGGTGTTTGAGCACAAAGAATGGATAACATTTATTTATGCAGAAAACATGACCAAATTTACAGGTAAGAAATTTTTATTGCATTTTCACATCATGTGGTCCTCAGAAAGAGAGTTTAGGTGTATTTGAGTGGAAAATAGTGTTAGTTGTTGACGCGTTACAGAGGATCAGCTGATTTTAACGAGCAGATACGGAGTGGCTCAGCTCAGAATTCTTAATAAAGGAGAAAAAAAGCATAAAAATGTCTTTGTAAAGCTCAGTGCAGGTATGCTGTTGTCACCGTGCTTTAAGAGGTGAGGACAAGTCGTAGCTGCTGCAGAAAACCGCGGATGAAAAGCGAGCAGTTCAGTCGAACCCCGACCTCCTGCCCACGGACCACGTTTAATGCTGCTATTGACCCGCGATGCAAAAATAATAGTAACGCACAGTAACTTGGAGAAGTAACTTTAATCTGATTACTGATTTGGAAAGATTAACGCGTTAGATTACTTGTTACAAAAAAAAGTGGTTTGATTAGAGTAACACATTACTAAGTAATGTGTTACCGGCATCACTGGTTATGACTTTGTTTCCCTTCATGTCTTTGCTTCTTTGGCAACAGAGATTCATGCTCTCTTGCCTTCTCATGTAATTAGCAATGTGTATGAGTCTCCATTTCACAAAAATAAGGCTTCTCAAACTAGTTAGCCTACACTAACAACTAGAGCCCAACCCAAATGGATTTTGGGTGGTGTGATACGATATTGATATTGGGAAGTAATCAAACCCTTATGACAAAGAAATGTAAACATGAACTTTATTATAAGGAACTATAAATAGGAACAAAATGCAAATACAACAAAATATATAGAATCATAAAATGAATTAAGAAAATAAACATGTTTTTCATACAAAATGCAGTGAAACAGAAACACATCTTTTTTTGCATTGTAAATATGTTGGTAAACGTATTGACTGATTGTTGCACACATCTGAATAGTAAATGATAATACTAAGAAATAATAAATTAAAACATATACTTGTGCTGTAACGTGTTTGGAAACCTACTGTCATAATGAACACCTAAACATACAACACACTCTTTTTAACCTGGCTTATTTAGTCATTAGGTCCTGTAGCTAATGTGACCAAGGGGTGATGGGGTTCCAGCCATGCTTGACAGTATTTCACATAATGCTGTCAGATCACTGTCTTCTGGACAAACTATGTAATGATACAATACGACACACTTTATTGTCCCCAAGAGGCAATTTGTCTTGGACTTCAAATGCTCTGCAGACATTTCTGTTTCAAGAAATCAATAAATAATACAACAAACGGTACAATGCTTGCATGCCTATGGAAAATTCAGCCAGGTATTGCATGTTATGCATAATCTAATATACAAATAAAACAGCATACAGAAATAAGATAATAAAATTAAAATACACATCTTACTTGTACATATCTACATATGCACACACAGGCATACATATATACACACATACACGTGCGTGTGTATATATATCCATGCACATATCCATGCACATACATACATATATACATGCAAACATGCACGTGTGCCTTTAATGACACCTTTTCGAACAACCAAAGTTTATTGTTTATGCAGTAAAACAAGGTTTTCATATGGGCAAAAATAACCCCAATACAGATATGCATGAAAGGCTCATAACCGGTTACTGACTATTGCAATGTGTTATACATAACTGCTTCTGCACATTGTCTTTCTATGCTGGATAGTGTTTATCATGGGGCACTGAGATTTATTAGTATCTGTGGTTCTTTTACTCTCCACTTTATTCTAAAGGTAAATAGACTTCTTTATGTGCCCAGTGCCTCCTTTGAATTTGTCTTCTCTTTTCACAAGGAGACATGGATGTCACAATCTCTGGTGTATGGATTCTTTACACTTTGTTGTCCCCAAAGTAAGAACTGAACTGGCAAAAACCCCTTTAGGTTTTCAGCACCTAATGCTTGGAAGTATTACAATCTGAGCTTCGACTTCAAGCCCTGGTTACATTGAATGAGTTTAAAGCTCTGGTGAAATCATTGCAGTCTGCCTCATCTTTGTGCAAGTGTTTTATTGACCAAGTTTTAATGTTGTTAATTTTATTCTGCTTTTTATTATTTTTAATGTAACCATGCTGCTGCTCTCTTGGCCAGGTATCCCTTGTAAAAGAGATCTCGAGCTCAATGAGACTAACCTGGTTAGATAAAGGTTAAATTAAAAATATACGAGGGCTGTCAATAAAGTAAGGGTCCTTTTTATTTTTTTCAAAAACTATATGGATTTCATTCATATGTTTTTACGTCAGACATGCTTGAACCCTCGTGCACATGCGTGAGTTTTTCCACGCCTGTCGGTGACGTCATTCACCTGTGAGCACTCCTTGTGGGAGGAGTCGTCCAGCCCCTCGTCGGAATTCCTTTGTCTGAGAAGTTGCTGAGAGACTGGCGCGTTGTTTGATCAAAATTTTTTCTAAACCTGTGAGACACATCGAAGTGGACATGGTTCGAAAAATTAAGATGGTTTTCAGTGAAAATTTTAACGGCTGATGAGAGATTTTGAGGTGATACTGTCGCTTTAAGGACTTCCCACGGTGCGAGACGTCACGCAGCGCTCTCAGCCGCCGTCGTCAGCCTGTTCAAGCTGAAAACCTCCACATTTCAGGCTCTATTGATCCAGGACGTCGTGAGAGAACAGAGAAGTTTCAGAAGAAGTCGGTTTCAGCATTTTATCCGGATATTCCACTGTTAAAGGAGATTTTTTTAATGAAAGACGTGCGGACGGATCCGCGCGTCGGGACGCAGCCGACGCGGTGCGGCGGCACAGGAAAAACACCTCCGTGTTGATAACCATTTGTAAAATCCAGGCGGCTTTTGATGGCTTTCAGTGGAGTGAGTATATGAGAAATTGTTTAACAGGCAGGACATGTTCCAACTTGTCCTTAAGGCTTTCAACAGAGGTGTTTTTCCTGTGGCAAAGCGTCGCGGCGGCTGCGTCCCGACGCGCGGACCCGTCCGCACGTCTTTCATTAAAAAAATCTCCTTTAACAGTGGAATATCTGGATAAAATGCTGAAACCGACTTCTTCTGAAACTTCTCTGTTCTCTCACGACGTCCTGGATCAATAGAGCCTGAAATGTGGAGGTTTTCAGCTTGAACAGGCTGATGACGGCGGCTGAGAGCGCTGAGCGACGTCTCGCTCCGTGGGAAGTCCTTAAAGCGACAGAATCACCTCAAAATCTCTCATCAGCCGTTAAAATTTTCACTGAAAACCAGCTTAATTTTTCGAACCGTGTCCACTTCGATGTGTCTCACAGGTTTAGAAAAATTTTGATCAAACAACGCGCCAGTCTCTCAGCAACTTCTCAGACAAAGGAATTCCGACGAGGGGCTGGACGACTCCTCCCACAAGGAGTGCTCACAGGCGAATGACGTCACCGACAGGCGTGGAAAAACTCACGCATGCGCACGAGGGTTCAAGCATGTCTGACGTAAAAACATATGAATGAAATCCATATAGTTTTTGAAAAAAATAAAAAGGACCGTTACTTTATTGACAGCCCTCGTATATATAAAAATGATGTCCAATATCATCGGCCAATTGATATATTGGTCGGGCTGTACTAGCAACCAGAAGTATGGGGGAGCAACCAGTAATTTCTTTCTTCTTTCTTCACTTTTCCTGCTACATTGTAAAATGCAAAACATGGAGTAATTATGTTACTGTACCAACATGGCAGTGCAGCATGGTGATTTCCGTGAGGGGGCCCACGTCCATGTTGAAATGAGGGGCTCATTCTAAACTGATGGAAACACATTGTAATTATGCACTAATGAACACATGGTTCTTAATGCTATATTCCATTTTTGCTAATAAACACCACTAAATTCTACACAGTGTAGCTTTAATAAAAACTAAATGGATAAATATGTGTGTCCAACTGAAATAATATTCATTTTTGTACTGATAGAAAAACAAAACAAAACATGTAGACCACTAATTACAACAGCAGCATTTGACAACGTTGGATTCGGAAGTGATCAAGGATGTTGATTAATCAAATTTTGCTGCACTGCTGAAGCAATATTTGGACTTTTAGCACATGTAGCATTGAAGGCATGCTCCACGGCGCAACAGGTAACTGATTAGTAACCACATCATCATGAATTACTTCAGAGTAATTAAACCTCAGCTAAGCAGGTGATAATGCATCTGTCAGTTGCTTAGTTTATTGACTGCCAGTAACACTTAGCAGCTTACTTCTAAAACAGAATACAGAAGAGTGTCTCTGTAACAGCCTCCCCTGTTACTGTCTCTGTGTCCTTCTGTCAGCTTTGGCTGCAGGATGGAATATGATTGGTCATCTGTGATGCTGAACCACTAACTGATAGGTTCCATTGAGGACTACAGTTTGTGTCGTGGACGCTGACTCATATGTGGAGAGCATATCATTGTTCAGAAAGCGAGACACATTTTAGTGTTTGAATGTCAGTGATTCTGTAGATACGTGAAAGTTTAGTCCAAAACCAGGTCACGCTCATCCACCTGTAGCGCCGCCGTTTCTCTCATTCTTTAATCCTCCTCCTGCGCCGTTGAGCTCCTCCACCTAATTAACCGCCTATTTTTATCTCACTCTCTATTGTCTTTCTGTCTGTCTCCACTCTCTATACCTAACTACCCCCATCGCCTGTTGTTGCCATGGCTACCTTGCAGTGTGCCGGCATGCACACAGTGGTGCTGGTTACCAAGGTGATGAGATGCTCAGGAAGATCATTAGAAATATTCTGGGCTTTGCCGGCTTTCGTGCTTGTGTAAAACCGCTTGTCTCCAAGTAAAGGAAATCAATAGGTGTCCGAGCTGAAGTGTGATTGTCTGACAGCTGGATAGATTTCACTCACCCTTGAGCCATTTATAGATTTACGTTTGATTATGCAATGTGTTGCTGCCCTGAATATGTTGGCAGTGTTTCTGTATGAATTCAACCTCTGTTGTTGCTGTTGACACAGACCCTCAGATCAGGTAGTGCTGTTAGATAATATCTGTGCTAATTCCTTATTTTATGTTAGTGATCAAGTATTTGCCTTTGTTATTTGATTGGAAGTCTGAGATCTGAGTTACGTTTCACTTCTATCAGGCATGTGCAAGTTTCAGATACAGGGAGAGCTCCCCCTGTTGGTGAGAGCCAGTAACATTAGAAGTGTGAGACTAAACCACACCCACTGTAACACCCACATTGTATAAAAGTGCTGTGCGAGGCATCCTCTGGGTCCTTCACAAAATGGCCGCCACCTGTGAGGACCCAGGCCTGGTTTTCAGCGTGACCTTCAATAAATTCAAAATGAGGAATGTATCGATGTGGTTCTTTGTAAGGGGCAGTAAAGTACATAAAGAGCCGGGAAAAATTACAGTCCCATTGCACCTGTCAGGTGGTTTCAGTACCGAGTATAAGGCTAATTATTTAATGAAGAATGGTGGATCTTCCCACCAGGGGGAACAAGCCCGTGCAACTTGATACTGGTCTCAATAAGAGTGGACAAATAAAGTCAGCATGTCGTAGGACAGCACTCTGTTTGCCAAAACCACAGATAAATGATTTTCGTCATTAATGAAGATCGCAGTTTATGGGGGAAAATACATATATATAAAATCATATTTTAAATGTCCTATTGGTCGGGACTGTGCACTGTGCAGAGAACTCCTCCTTAGCATGGTGGTACTGATACTGGTAATGTTGCATGTATAATAACTCAGACAATTAGCCCCAACCAGAAGGTCAGTGACAATAATTAATACTATCTTTTGATTATGTATTCTCCTCAAAAGCTTGTAAATGAGCCATCATTTATCCTGATCTGTTGGGGTTTTTACTGAGCAGTAACAAAAGGCACTTGGCAATCACCTAAAAGCTAATTTTTCTGCAGTATTTCTTAGGAATGGCTTTTGGTTGCCTTGGTAACCACCTACAGGTCAGGATACAGCTGAATATGTATATTAGTTTACTATATAGGAGGTAAAAAGCAGTATGTCACAATCTGTTGGGTGTAGTGTACAAACAGACTACACTACACTGTCCCGTGAGTCAGACGGAGCCAGGTAACCTAAAAAAGAACAACATTCCTGGAAAATTCAAAGAAGCTAGCAGACATATTGTACATGAAAACAGTACTGATGTCCAAGGGGCTGTGGTATTGTATAAATACACATCAATGAAGTCCAGGAATCAATTACAAAAAGTCTGTTATTGCAAAGTAGGCATTTTTTGCGGTGTACGTGGGTATGAACACATGCATCATCTGTAAACATCCGGGTCAAAGGACAGGTAGAATGGTGGTAGTGTAGTGGATCTGAATTGTAGTCCTATTACTCGCTCACTTTGTTCTAGTACATACTACAGCAATGGGTGGGAAGTAGTTTCCTACATACAGGTTAGTACATACTGAGTATTTGGAAGCAGGGTATTTCTATGCATTATTTTTAGAAATGTGTCCCTTGGCAGTGTTGCCACAGTTACTTTGAAAAAGTAATCCAATTACTGATTACTGATTACTCCTTGAAAAAGTAACTTAGTTACTTTACTGATTACTCAATTGTAAAAGTAACTAAGTTAGATTACTAGTTACTTGTTAGTTACTTTCCCCAGCTGCCCACAACAACCCTCTGCCACCTCAACATGACAATGATACTTGTTTTGCCAAAACTCACTTTATACTCACCCTTTCTTGACTTCAATGAAAATAAATACTTGTTTTATAAAAAGTAAAATAAAGACCTCTTTCTTGACCTTATATTTAACTGTTGACATCACTGTAACAGTAAAACTTGCAATTTCTAACCTACATTGTTTATAAATGTAACTATTAAATTCTTTCTAACATTTAAATTCTCTCTAAACATTTTACTTGTTGAAATTATTATTATTATAAGTAGTATTAGTAGTTGTAGTAAAAAAAGGCTTCATCTAGGGGTGTTGTGGGGGTGGGAGCACATCCCTGCCCCACGCCCCCATTCCATCTGGATTCGCCCCTGCTTTGGCATTTGAGCACAAAGAATGGATAACATTTATTTATGCAGAAAACATGACCAGATTTACAGGTAAGAAAGTTTTATTGCGTTTTCACATCATGTGCTCCTCAGAAAGAGAGTTTAGGTGCATTTGAGTGGAAAATAGTGTTAATTGTTGACGCATCACGGAGGATCAGCTGTTTTTAGCAGCAGATACTGAGCGGCTCAGCTCAGAATTCTAAATAAAGGAGAAAAAAAGCATAAAAATGTCTTTGTAAAGCTCAGTGCAGGTGTGCTGTTGTTGCCTTTAAGGTGAGGACAAGTTGTACCTGCTGCAAAAAACCATGGATGAAAAGCTCACAGCTCGCTTAAAGTGGGCAGTACAGTCGAGCCCTGACCTCCTGCCCACGGACCAAGTTTAATGCTGCTATCAACCCACAATGCAAAAATAATAGTAACGTACAGTGACTTGGAGAAGTAACTTTAATCTGATTACTGTTTTTGAAAGCTTAACGCGTTACATTACTCGTTACTAAAAAAAGTGGTCAGATTAGAGTAACGCGTTACTAAGTAACGTGTTACCGGCATCACTGTCCCTTGGTTACCTTGGCAACCACCTAAATATTAGTTTCTCTGCATTATTTTTTGGCTGTTGTCCTTTCTCTGGTTACCATACCAACCATTTCTAACCTATTCTTTAAATAAGACTATTTTACAATCAAAGAACTGTTTATTCATTTAACAACAGGCTCCAACCATGCCTTGAAGTATTAAGTAGTAAGCCACTGTTTATGGATACATCGAATATGTATATTAGTTTACTATATAGGGGAGGATGGTTGATAAGGGTAGACCTTTCTTGTGTGAAGCGCCTTGAGGCAAATTTGTTGTGATTTGGCGCTATATAAATGAAATAAATAGAACTGAACCTTTTCTTTATTTGGAAAAAGAAATGTACTATATGGAGGATCTAAGTCTAGGATTTAAACTACTGTATTTGTTAACTGAAGTGAAATTTCTTGGTGTAACAAAATAAAAAAACACAAGCAAGTAATATTCATTTATTCATTTTCTGCCACTTATCCGGCTCTGGGTCACGGTGGTGGAGCTGAACCTGGTTCTTTCTATTTACAAATACCTATACAGGGACTATTAGTATAATTTGTTAGTATAATTAATTGTTAGTATAATTGTTTATAGTATAATATGATTATCATTGATACAAACTATGTACAATTTACCAATTAATGTTAATCACTTCAAGTCAATATTTAATTTATTATGCATTATGTATGTGTACACATTGCTTATTCATTTGAAATTCACTTTTTACAATAGTTGAATGGATGATATGTTAAGTTTGCTTTAATTATTCATTTTGTGTATTTTAGCTTTGAACTGATTAACTGATTCCATCTGCTCAAAGTGATATTAATCAGTGAAATCACCTGGTGGAGTCGGTGTCTGCAACGAAAACCTGCACCCTCTTGGCCCTTTCTGGAACAAGTTGCCCACCACTGGTCTAGTGACAGAATGAGTCAAAAGACACAGAGATGTCAGGGAGGGCATTCCACAGACGGGGAGCAGCAGCCTCGAAGGCCCTGTCGCCCATGGTCTTGAGCGGAGTCCTGGGTGGGTGCAGGCGGTGCATTTGGCCTGACCAGGTTTTAGCTGATATATGTAGGTTGAAGAGTCTGGTAAGGTAGATGGGGGCTACACCATACAGACAGTGATGGGTGTGAAGTAGGATTTTGAATTCGATACTGAGGTGAATGGGGAGCCAGTGCAGAGTGCGAAGGATGGGGGTGATGTGGTCATATTTACACACTCTCATCATTTTATCATATATAAATGCAATCCATTTCACATAAATATCCACACACATATAAGTATTCACACCCTTTGCTCAATACTTTGTCGATGCAACTTTGGCAGCCTCAAGTCTTCTTGAATATGATGCCACAAGCACCTGTCTTTGGGCAGTTTTGCCTAGTCTGAGGTCAAGAGCACTCTGGAGCAGGTTTTCATCCAGGATGTCTCTGTACATTGCTACATTCATCTTTGCCTCCATCCTGACTAGTCTCCCAGTTCCTGCCACTGAAAAACATTCCCACAGCATGATGCTGCCACCACCATGCTTCACTGTAGGGATGGTGCCTGGTTTCCTCCAAACATGACGCCTGGCATTCATGACAAACAGTTCCATCTTTGTCTCATAAGACCAGAGAATTGTGTTTCTTATAGTCTGAGAATAATTCAGGTGCCTTTTTAAAACTCCAGGCGGGCTGTCATGTGCCTTTTACTAAGGAGTAGCTTCCATCTGGCCACTCTACCATACAGGCCTGATTGGTGCATTGTTGGATTGCTGCAGAGGTGGCTGTCCTTTTGGAAGGTTCTCCTCTCTCCACAGAGGAATCCTGGAGCTCTGACAGAGTGACCATTGGGTTCTTGGTCACCTCCCTGACTAAGGCCCTTCTCCCCCAATCACTCAGTTTAGACGGGCGACCAGCTCTAGGAAGAGTGCTGGTGGATCTGAACTCCTTCCATTTATGGATGATGGAGACCACTCTGCTGATTAGGACCCTCAAAGCAGCAGAAATGTTTCTGTTCTTTTCCCCAGATTTGTGCCTTGAGACAATCCTGTCTCAGATGTCTACAGACAATTCCTTTGACTTCATGCTTGGTTTGTGCTCTGATATGCACTGTCAACTGTGGGACTTTATATGTAGACAGGTGTGTGTCTTTCCAAATCATGTCCAATCAACTGAATTTACCCAAGTGGACTCCAATTAAGCTGTAGAAACATCTCAAGGATGATCAGTGGAAACAGGATGCACCTGAGCTCAATATTGAACTTCATGGCAAAGGCTGTGAATACTTAGGGTGATTTCTTAGGGTTTTTATTTTTTTATTTTTCATACATTTTCAAAAAAAAAAAAACTTTTTCACATTGTCATTATGAGGAATTGTGTGTAGACGTTTGAAGAAAAAAAATGAATTTCATCCACTTTAGAATAAGGCCGTAACATAAAAAAATGTGAACAAAGTGCAGTACTGTGAATACTTGGATGGATGTGCTGTATATTTGGACACATGTATATTTTAAATTTTGTATCAGTGCATATTGTAGTTGAAATCTAATCATGAGCGCACACTCATTGTGTAGATTATATCCTGAGAGTAATTGCATCCAAATGGTGGAATTTTAGCACTTTTTTGTGCATGTGACTATTTTTAAGCAAATTAATATCAAATCAAATCAAATCAATTTTATTTATATAGCGCCAAATCACAACAAACAGTTGCCCCAAGGCACTTTATATTGTAAGGCAAGGCCATACAATAATTACGGAAAAACCCCAACGGTCGAAACGACCCCCTGTGAGCAAGCACTTGGCGACAGTGGGAAGGAAAAACTCCCTTTTAACAGGAAGAAACCTCCAGCAGAACCAAGCTCAGGGAGGGGCAGTCTTCTGCTGTTGGTTGGGGCTGAGGGAGAGAACCAGGAAAAAGACATGCTATGGAGGGGAGCAGAGATCAATCACTAATGATTAAATGCAGAGTGGTGCATACAGAGCAAAAAGAGAAAGAAACACTCAGTGCATCATGGGAACCCCCCAGCAGTCTAAGTCTATAGCAGCATAACTAAGGGATGGTTCAGGGTCACCTGATCCAGCCCTAACTATAAGCTTTAGCAAAAAGGAAAGTTTTAAGCCTAATCTTAAAAGTAGAGAGGGTGCCTGTCTCCCTGATCTGAATTGGGAGCTGGTTCCACAGGAGAGGAGCCTGAAAGCTGAAGGCTCTGCCTCCCATTCTACTCTTACAAACCCTAGGAACTACAAGTAAGCCTGCAGTCTGAGAGTGAAGCGCTCTATTGGGGTGATATGGTACTATGAGGTCCCTAAGATATGATGGGACCTGATTATTCAAAACCTTATAAGTAAGAAGAAGAATTTTAAATTCTATTCTAAAATTAACAGGAAGCCAATGAAGAGAGGCCAATATGGGTGAGATATGCTCTCTCCTTCTAGTCCCTGTCAGTACTCTAGCTGCAGCATTTTGAATTAACTGAAGGCTTTTCAGGGAACTTTTAGGACAACCTGATAATAATGAATTACAATAGTCCAGCCTAGAGGAAATAAATGCATGAATTAGTTTTTCAGCATCACTCTGAGACTAATATAATCTAATCATCACTAATATAATCGTGATGAAAGAACTGTTGAGCTGTTTTCTGATTGCCAAGCAAATATAAAGTCTCAAGCTGATTTAAAGTGTTACATATGTCTCTAAGTTCAGTTAAATCAAGCATTAATACAGTAAGACACAGTTTGATCAATGGTACTTTCATCCCATCATAACCACACACACACACACACACACACACACACACACACACACACACACACACACACACACACACACACACACACACACACACACACACACACACACACACACACACACACACACACACACACCAAACTGTGACTTTTCCTTAATGATACAACAGAGGAAAACAGCAAGCCATCATACTGGGGAAGCTGAAATGTGCTCATTACTTTCTCTCCTTTCTCTTCATTCTCCTCCCACCACCTCATTCCTCTCTTCTTCCTGTAGCTAAGAATAGGTATCCACACTGGCTCTGTGCTGGCAGGCGTGGTCGGGGTTAAAATGCCACGTTACTGCCTGTTTGGGAACAATGTGACGCTGGCCAGCAAGTTTGAATCTGGGAGCAAACCAAGGTGTATCAACGTCAGCCCCACAACGTACCTGTGAGTAATTACACATCAATTTGCACATCCTCTCTATAAATATGTGTCCTTGACTTCACATAAAGCATGTCATCTGTTGCCCGTGTTCATCTCACACCCAGTGTTCGTCTCAACGTCTAATGACTAATTATGTTCGCTGTGATGGGTAATTTATCTCATCTCAAATTAAACAACAATGTTACAACAAAGATTAAGCTGTTCTTGCACAGGGATGTTTCCAAATTAACCTTCTAAAATGTAGCGAGTGATTTGTTAAATGAATGAATGAATGAGTCAGTCCATCTCTGTTTGTAAACACCATAACTCCAAATCAGTGAGTGGTGTCATTTCCAGTTTTTCTCAATTGCTAAGACACATTTCTCCAAAGTTTCTCTCCTTTTCTCTAAACTTTGAACACAAAACCCAATTTTCAAGCTACATTCACAAAAACCCCAGACTCTTTTGCAAAACCAAACATTCACCTCAAAACTGTTCAATCTGTGCTCAAAATTGAACTATGTTGTCATATCGTGCCCCGAGCCAATCAAAATTAAAAACCCTACTGAGCAGGCTCTAAAAATTATGTAGAAAAATAGAAAATACAGTGTTCAGGACATGAAGCTGTAGAAATAAATGTCTATTGTTCACTGTAGGCTAAATGCATGTTACAAAACAAAAAAAAAACCTCTGCATTTAGCACTTGTACATAGTAGAAAAACATTCAAATAATAGAAATCATGTGAATTTAGCACTTGCACATTGCACCCAGTGAGTCAAAACTTCACACATTATCGAGAAATGTTGGTTTCTCAGACTGCAAAAGATGGAGAATTACACCCTACTTTTTCTTGGTCAGGCTCAAAACTTCTCAATCACCCCTCATACATATAGAAAATAGAATTCCTTATTCTTAATCGATACAACAGTAACACCCTGGTCATACTAGAGGGCGAATAGGCCTGAATGCCATCTAACTGAAAATTCAACCTTCATTCTGGCAAAGTTGACGCACAATTGAAAACCAGGGCTGAATCCAGAGTGAAAATCTGACAGATGCATTTTTGCCCAATGATAAAACAAAAATCATACACGTCTTGTTATTCAATAATCTTCATTCTTTTATTCGTATTTTATTTTATTCATGTATCACATGGCTGTGGAATGTCCCTTAATTTAAAAATAATCAAGGTTTTAGAATTTTGCAGAATTGATTTATTTGCTCCAGAAGAAAAGCAGATATGCAGATTTACAGTGTAGTTTTTAGAATTTTATAGAATTTATTTTTAATATTTATTCGCTCCAGAAGGGGAAAAAACAAATAGATCTACAAATTTACAGTGTAGTTTTTGGAATTTTATAGAATTAATTTCTAATAGTATTTATTCGCTCCAGAAGAAAAATATAACTACCAATTTACAGTGTATTTAAAATATGAAGAAAGTTCTGTGTGTCAACAATGATTTAATTTCTTTGATTATCGTAAAGTGTCATATGCCACGTGACCGAATGGGTGCCTTCGTTCAGATACATGTATTTAGTAAATAAATAAAATGTTTTACGATCTGAAAGTGTGTGTGGCATAAATACACTTAAACCAGGCATATTTCCATGATGATTTATGGATAAATTAAATACTTTTACAATCAATACATGTGGCATGTCTGATATCATTGGCATCAACAATCGACAACGACTGAACGAGTGGGTTTTTTTTCCAAGTTTTGGCCATCGATCGACCAACGATTTTAGTCAGAAAACCACCAAAAATGTAATTTCAGTCATCATGGAATGCCTTTCAAACCACACTATTGTCTGAAAACTATTTATAAACCACTCACCGTTTCTTGCTGAAATAAGCGCCCAATTTTCCTTGCACAACTTTTTTCCTGGATGCCATGATCATCGACTCGACTGGACTGACGCTATGTTTGTTTTGATCCACCTGTGCGGTGCATTGTGGGATCAAATCAAAAGCTGTGTTCACCACGGGGACACGTTCAGCACTATTTGGGATTATTCGAGATTTTATTTTTTACCGATGACGAACAATGCACAACAAAAATCTGACTGATGCAACTGCATCAGTCTAAACCGGTCTGGATCAGGGCCTGAAAACCTCCAACAGCATTCTGAGTGCACTAAAAACATTTGGGCACAGTCGTGCAGCCAGCTCGGGGTGCATTCAAGGTGGAAAAATTTTGAACGGCAGTCGAGGTGGCATCAAACTGCATTCTGACTGCGTTCTAAATATTCATGCATCAAAACAACATTTAGAATAGCCTGATCGTGCTCCAGAGACATTCACTATGTTCAAGCATGTCAAATCCTGCCTGCATGTCCTGGACAGCACCACCAGGAAATATTGTGTATGGAAAGTCTCTGGCACACAGTCATCTTGTGAACTAGACATGTACATTGCGCAATCAAACAGAAAACACCGTGTGTCACTGCGAGTCAATGCATCTCAGTGGCGCTGTGCACTGCAGCGCAGCGACTCTGAACAAGGTGTTACATCTATAATACTCATGATACTGCAGATACATTAATTAACACATAAGATGGAATGGAAATGCAGCTGTTTTAACAAGCCATTACAATATAACAAATATAAATAATTACCTTTGATATGACTCCAAATGCATAGCCCAGTGACACAACGTGTGCCATCCAGCTGGACAGCGGGACACACAGCTCGTGCGTGAGGCAGTATCATGATCACTTTGCTGCTCGTGCGTGAGGCAGTATCGTGATCACTTTGCTGCTCGTGCGTGAGGCAGTATCATCTGATTGCTTTTATGCTCGTGTGTGAGGCAGAATCATCTGCTCCGTTTGCTGCTCGTGCGTGAGGCAGTATCATTGCTGCTCATGTGTGACACAGTATCATCTGACTGCTTTGCTGCTCATGTGTGAGGTAGCATCACCTGATCACTTTGCTGCTTGTGTGTGAGACAGAATCATCTGATTGTTTTATTGCTTGTGTGTGAGGCAGTATCATCTGATCACTTTGCTGCACATGGATTGATTTCCTGGAGAGTAAGAGAGAGAGAGAGAGGTGCACGTACAATGGGGGGGGGGGGGGGGGGGGGGGCATGTGGCCACTGTGTAATGCTTTAATGTCAGAACCTGTGTTACCTCTCCTCTGGATTTTATATTTTATCCAATATATGGATTGATGTATGTTAGCCAGGATCCCCTGATCATGGATTTACTGCGATGCACCATGGACTGGTGTCTATTACCGGTAATAACAGCTGTGGGTGTGCATGTCTGTGAGATCATGACCATAATAATCTGATCACATGCCATCACATGCACTACACTAATGGGATACTCAGGGGACCCTAGTTTACATGTAATCGGTTCATAGGTTGTCTGTCATTCTAAATCCAGCAGTGAGACATGGCAGGTCATCAAAAGATAGTGGACCACAGCGCTCGCTCTGCCATGCCCCTCCCCCTTGCTTGCCTTCCACACAAACTTTGAGTGGAGATCAGACCACACACGTACGGCATTCGAGGTGCATTCTGCATATTCCTGCTGCATTCTGCCAGCATTGTGGGGATTCGTGCTGTGTTCTGGCCGCATTTGACCTGCACTCTGGATATTCGTACTGTGTTCCGGCTGCATTCAACCTGGTTTTGGGAGCTGGTGCATGCCAAATCAGGGTTCTCACCAGCATTATAACAGCGTAACGGTCTGTTATGCTGTTATAATAAAAAATTACACTGCAGTTGGGTCGTTATATTGTTTTTGAGGGTGTGAAATGGGAAAATAATCATTTCTCTAAGTTGATTGTGGAGCCCCTGGTTCTGATGTAGAGGTAGCGCATCCACAATTTATTCATCAACCTGTATCAAAGCCATTTCTGTCTTTTCTGCTGATTAAAGTCTCTAAATGGGACACTTTTTCTGTGAGAATCATCCACCACTTTACACGGACAGTTTTTATTCGTTCATTATTAATGTGCCTTTTTTTGTGGGGCAGCCAGCAACACGGCTCTCTGCTGTGGACTGGAACCTTAATATCTCCCGCTTCTGCGGTTCCTAAACTAAAGTTAGTGTCCCTCATGAAAATAATAATAATGATAATATTCTCCGCTTCATGTGTCTGTGTGTGTTGTGGGATTTGCTGCAGCTCTCTGCCAAGTAAAGATGGAAAGACAGATCATTCTGCAATCAGTAACTTCAAAATGAATCTGCATTTTAAATCAAATGACACCTCTTTCCAAACATTGTAAAACAGACAAACTACAGCCAACCAAAACTGTTTCCCCCAAAATGAGACAGCCTCCGTTCCGTTGGGGAGAACTTATCCCGATGTCATAGTCTCAGCGCTCCAGTCTGAGCACAGCCGTGCAGCAGCGCTCCAGGCACAAGTATTGTAGGGGAGACCGGGGCCAAAGCAACAGTTTATATCTCTCTGAAACACTGTTGCCTGCATTTTGAGGGAAAATTTTAAGTAAAGCCATAGTTTTTTTTATCTTTGTTACAGCCTAAAAGTGGACTGACACGAGCATGCCTTTGCTTCACGACACATCTTGACCTGTGTTGTGCTGGAGAGTAAACTCGTCTTTAACTGGTGCAGACAGGATGCCAGAGGGGCACCGGTGCGTGCTATTGCGCACAGAGAATTTTGAAATGTTCAAAAAATCTTTCATGCACAAATGTCGTGCTATGTGGTGCGATCTAATCTCCAACGCTACGTGCAGCTCGTCAAGTGAAGTGAACAGAGTGAGTGGTGACATCAGCGGATTGCATCAGAGTGCAGCTCATCTGAAGTATTATAACAAGAAGTTAAATCTGTTATAAACATACTTTAACAGCTGCAGACAAGAAGGAAAGAACACGCAACTGTTTTATCAAGCCATGACAATGTAAACAAGACAAATAATGACCTTTTTAGATGGCTCAAAATGCTTTCTGCAGCTTGTTACACCCGCGTGTGCACACAAACAGCTCTGACTGCAACCTCCTCTGTGATTCAGGAAGGGATTAGAGCCTTTTTCAATGGCCAATTTGCAAAAAAAAAAAAAAAAAAGATTAATCCGCCACAAAATAATTATTTTATATACGCAGCATCCAGCACAGAGCATGTGGCATCCGGCAGAACAAAGAAAGGCGGCCAGCTGTGAACACAGCAGGTGGGATCATCACGACACAGTTCGTGCTATTGCGTGAGTCTCAGGCATGCTCATGTCAGTGCACCTTTACTTTAAAGACAAAAGAAACAAAGCATCACACCAAAACATGGAAGAGTGTAGAAATGTGTGTCACTGCACAGGAGCTAATTTATACACAGCAGTTTACTATAGAAAATCCTTACAAGTTTTTTTAACTTCAAGATTAATTACTCTACATTTTGAAGTTTAAAAAAAAAACACCAAAAAAAAAAAAAGGGCCTTTATAAGCCCATAAAGCAAAACCTTCAGTGGGGTCGAAGCTTAAGCAGTCCCTGAACCCCCGGCTTCTTAAAGTGAGTTTTCCATCCCGTTACGCTGAGAAAAAATCCTGAGAACCCTGCGAATGTGGCCGAATCATTCGAGGCAGCTTCGGCACACATTTTGGGCATTTGAATGGCATTCATACACAGCTGCGCCTCGAAGTTTGGCTTTTTTACCCATTCGGTCCTGATTTGGCTTAATTTGTGCTCATTTGTGCTGTGTGATGGGGCCTTAACATTTACTTTTGGTCCATCGTCCTCCATCTCAATTAATTAGTGGATCCTCAAAGGAAAGAACTTGGGCACCTCTTCTTGAGATGAGCTTGTTTGTCAGTTTCTTTTATTTCCAAAACCACCACTGCTTCTTTATACTCAGCCACATACTTTAACTTTTGTGTTTTCTCACGTATTTGTCCTTTTTCTGTTCTTACCAGGTTGCTAAAAGACGATTGTACGTTTTCATTCTTCCCACGTTCTCGCCTGGACCTCCCAGAGAATTTTCCCAAAGAGATTCCCGGAACATGTTACTTCCTAGAGGCGGGAACCTCTCACAGTCACGCCTCTTTAACCAGCTCCCGCTCTGTGCCCCCAGCTTCTATGAGAAAAGTCTCATACAGCATTGGGACCATGTTTCTAAGAGAGACAAGTTTGTAAGTCACGTAGAAAGGACAGGACATGTGGCTATTCCTTAAGGCTGGATTGGAACCTGTGGAATATGCAGGAAACCTACACACAGATCAATAGATATGCACATGCATGTGGAAGCTTGGATATAAACCTGTGCGTTGGAAACATCAAAAATGCTTTCTTATCAAAAAGTGAAAAAGGACAAGATGCCATTTGAGCAGTGGAAGATAATGTCACGTGGGACATGAAAACTATGCTGCAGAGTCTTATATGGAAGAATCTCGAAAATGTAACCTAAAAAAACAAAGAAAAAACATGGGAGATGGACAAACCTGACTATGAAACCTTAAAACCCAGCTGTGTTCCTCAGCAGTCATGGGTTTTCTCTCTAAGATGCCTCCCTTCCAGACTGGTACCCTAACTCTTGTAGAGAGGGAACAGCACTTCAACAAGACATCCATACATGGACAATTTTGCACTCATGAGCAATTGTGCAGAACAAACAAATCTATCATAAAAAACAAAAAAACAACAAAAAAAAAACGTTACTGTGCTAAAGAAATTTGAAATGACTTTTGGCTGGAGTTTTTGAAAATGATTGCTGTGCATCAATGGCCTCTGGTACAGGTACTGAAGAACATTACGACTCCCCGTCCTCCCTTCAGCTGTCCCTAAATCATGTCATGCTTGACTAAACATCCTCTTAACATCTGCTGCTCATTACGTCAACTTTTGATCAGTGGGTGGGAGCTGGGGAGAAACAGATGAGAGGCATAACTATTGAAGATAGGTTTAACAAATAAGGTCATCAAAGGACAGTTGCCGAAAATACTCAAGTACTAAACTAATCTTAGAGCAGTTTCATGCTTCTAAACCACAGCAAACTGTAACCATGGATGGCAACAACAATCACTTCAGGCAATATGTTTAGGAGATCAGTGCCTTTTTACTGTGTAAATCAAGACAAAATATTTTCATATTGAATATCTGAAGAAAAGAAATATACTGAGTAAAACTTCCAATACAACGCTGATGTGATCGTTATGTGCATGATTTGTCTACATATTTCACAAATCCAAATGGTCAGAAAAGACGCATTATTGTCTCACAAATTAGCTTGCCGCAAACTGATTTTGTCATTGCAACGTCCTCTGGTTAGTGAGGCGCTCTCAGTACCAGGAGAGATGTGATGACATAGCTGGTGGTGGATATGATGGTTTTAAGACAGGTTGGTAGCCTTTGTCACCGTATTGACTTTGCAAACTCAAAATAGGGAACATATTGAAATGTAGTGTTTGTGCAACCTGTTGCTGTGATTTTCCATCATCAAGCAAGACACTTGGCCATTCTCTTCTATTTGGACCGAACTATACCATTGCTTGACTTTGGGTCAAACTGATATGTACCTTTGACCCTATCCTGCTTTTTTACTCATTGAATTTTGAGAACACTGACTGACACAAGTAAAAGAGTAAACTGTACACATTGCCTAATCTGTCAGAAATAGTACTTTCATAACACCAAAACAAAATTTCTCAAGAGCCCTCACAGCATAATGAAGGAATCACTGTACTATACTGGCATATTTGTACTTTTTCTTTTTTAGTTTTGCTCAGTACGTTAACAAAAAGAGTGCTTTATATATCTTATTACACAAACAATGGGCCTCATTCATAGACTTGCTTTTAAATTTAATTGTAAAAACATAACAGTTGCTATATATAAAATGTTATGATACGGATCACTGATTTTCTTTTTCTTACCTGTTTGCAAATCTCTATTATTCAGAATTGTTCGTTACATGCTTGACAACTTTTCATTATCATAAGGATGCACCAAAATAATAATTTAGATACAGAGCAATAATATATATATATATATATATATATATATATATATATATATATCTTTCAAGAAAATTATTTCAATATACTTTCGGAGTGAAACGGCAAAAGCATTGAATAAACACAGGAATTAAAGCAAACAATTATGCACGTTTCAACATAAATAGAAATTTAACCATCAACAATTTAACATCAGCATGATTATAGAACTACAAAACTAGTCCAGAGCAGGTTGGCTCTGTGGTAAAGGTGTTGGTCTATCAATATATAGACTTGGGTTTGAATCCAGGTGTGTGTGCTTCAGGCTACCTGTGTGTGTGTGTGTATCCTTGGATAAGACACTTTTGGTCTCTGTCTTCCACCATGTGCAAAGCAAGCGTCATTGCTAGTTTCCACCCAATGCAGTTGTCATTTTCACTACCAGTGCTCATTTTCCTGTGATTCCAATTATACACATGGACAAAATGAGGTGCGGTCAAAAGCAGAAGTTGGTGATTTCTTACAGTCAGAAGAAAGTGGTTGCATTTTGAACCACCTAAAAGCAGGTCTAACGTTTAACACATTGACTTTGTGACATTTTAAGAATGCAGTACTCTGGCACATATTAAATGGGTTCACTACAAGCATACACTTAGCTAGGTGCAGTGGCACATATTTGGAAAATGGAACTGAATTGATACTGATGGAGTGTGCACTTATTACATCTGTCAGAAGACAGAATTTGATGGAAATAATTCATATTAACAAACATTATGCAATGAGTCACAGTCTTCGACACTTCAACCCCCCCCCCCCAGCTTTACCAAAAGCTTCACTGTTTGAAGACTCATTAGACTCATTTAACAGCTCATTAAAATAACTGACCTCTACTGGTCAAATAGTGTATAGCATGCTTACTATATTATTACAAGCTCAAAGCCACATGGTAGAATTTCCGTGAATGCGCAACAGCAAACAACATTATAGTCTTTGCTGACAGAGAGCACAATAGATGATCGATGGATGGGTATATGGATAGACAAATACACCACCAGGTTTTCATATTAACTGAGAATTTGATCATTTTAACTCACATTAATTGAATATATTTTAGTAATAATAACTCATTCGTTCATTTTCAGTCACTTATTTAGGTCTGGGTCGCGGTAGCAGCAGAGCAAGCAGCTAATCCCACGCTTCCCTATCCTTGGCCAAGTCCTGCAACTCTTCACGGGGGATCCCAAGGCGTTCCCAAGCCAGCTGGGAAATAGAATCTCTCCAATGTGTCCTGGATCTTCCCCGGGGCCTCCTCCTGGTTGAACATGCCTGGAAGACCTCCCGAGGGAGACAACCAGGGAACATCCTCACCAGATGCCCGAACCACATCAACCGGCTTCTTTCGATGCAAAATAGCAGCGGCTCTACTCTGAGTACCTCCCGGATAGTCGAGCTTCTCACCCTGTCCAGGATTCTGATAGAGGAATCTAATTTCTGCCATCTAATAATAATAATAATCATGGATGCCATGACATTGGCACATATTTAACTCTGTAGCTTCGTAGTTTTACCCACCAGTATGTCAAGCCCTTTTCGCTGTTGGACAAAAAATATATATATTGTTTCTCTTGTCTCTAAATAAATAAAACTGTTTTATGTCAAAGCCTGCTCTTGCAGCCATATTTTAAATCATCTGAAGGCATCTTGTATGCTTTCACAAGTGGCCAGAAAGTAGTATGCGTGTGTATATGTACATAAGTATTCTTCTTATTATTATTATTAGTGATAGTTGATCCATATAATATATGAATCAATTATCACACCAAGATTTTTACCCATTTCATTATGATCAATCACACACAGTCACCGACAATCTAAAATGAACATTAACAATCATAAGTCTTCTCTGAGTTCAGAAGTAGAATATTAAGGTCCCTTCACACATAGTGCGAATATGTACAACTCCGGGGCGACACCCGTCAGAGCAGCTGGTATGTGCGCACCACGAAACATCGCACAGACGGGCAGGCGTGCATGATGCTGGTGTGATGGTTCGTGCACACGGGAACACAGTGCCACCAGCTGCACGATGTGTAACCATGATGTGGTTACACATCGTGCAGCTGGTGTGAAGAAAAAAAAAAAAACAAACAAAAAATACATGCTGCGACGGATCAGTGCATGCGGAAACACAGCAGCTTTTCCCCAGCTGCTGCGCGATGTGGTTACACATCACACAAAATACATGTCACCCACGGGATTCGAACCCGCACCTTCCAAAAGCTCTGATTTCAGTCAGAAACACGGCAGCAGGGTCCAGTACTCCTCAATCATAAAGGGGTTCAGTTTTGGATGAAATTGATCAAATGTCAAGGCCACACAGAACTATGTGTTATGGTATCACAGAATCACAACAAATGAATTTACATAACTCAGTGTCAAACACGTAAGGCATGTATCTTGTGCTCTCTGAGTGCCCATTCTTGTCTGATACTATTTTTGGAGGGTAGGGGGTGAGGGGTGGACAGTTTTTACATCTCAGAATGTGTGACAGATCATGGTCAGAATCTGCTGTTTGTAGTTACTTAGTAAACTCACTGGTTCTTCAGTAAATTTGACTTTGCAATCATTTAGTAAATAAGATCCCACAAAGAATCTCATTTTTATCCTAGAAGGTCAGATCACATCTGTACATTTCATGGATGAGGCCCATTGTGTCGACTCGTTTCAAGATATTTTTGTGTTCAAGGATTCCACATGAAGACAGGCACCAGTGATTCAAAATAGAAATCCTGTGGCAGAGTTCATGAGCTCCATTTATTTTCTTACTCATCATGACAGGCCCCTCATCCCACCAAGCCACCAGGGGTTCTGATGAGATTTAGAGGCTGTCATAAAATCCAAGATAAATCAAGCACAGTTTTATATACAGTAGTTCAAACATTTGACTCATCTATTTTTGTTTAGATCAACTAATAACGCTTGCACTATGTTGACATGCACAATAATCATGATTCACATAATCTCATTTAAGTACATTTTTTCCAAATGAGATTGGTTTGTAAGACCCATGCTGTTATAACCAATCATTTCTGATCAAAAAAATATCTTGCAAATTGAAAATCAGATCAAATCAAATCAAATCAATTTTATTTATATAGCGCCAAATCACAACAAACAGTCGCCCCAAGGCGGGATAAAATAACACCATAAAGACAGATAGAAGAGCGGGAGGACTGTGTTTTGCATGTTTGCCACCAAGTTGAGCCGTCCACCATCCCTGAGTGGGACTACAAGTGCTCACAAACAACATAAACCAGTGAAAACCAATCACTCATCAGTAAAGTATACTTTAATTAAAAATTTTGAAAAAGTACCGGTACATCTGTGCATGCAAAACTTTGGTAATCTGTCCATCAGTCTTGCATACATCGTCTTCAGAAATAAACAAAGAGGTGGTAATTGAACCCGGAAAAATATAAAAGATTCCAAAATTAGACAGCCATCATTTTTGTAGCTTTGCAGAGTGCATGTGTCACATTTTTGCATTACAATCTAACCTTATAATTAGCAGTGCTTTTTGTCATGTTGGTGCAGTTTGTCTTTCTTAAAAAACAAACAACAAAAAACCCCATCAAAATTTCAAATACTCATACTTCAAATATTGTGGAAGGATGTTTCTTTTTTCCACTAGTTTTCCATTGTTTAACTCTCTGGGGTCCGAGGGCATTTTTTGGACAGTTCACTCGCCTGGCATAAATGTTTTATTATTGCTGTTAACAGCTCTCCCTGCATCCCACAATCAAGTTTTATGTCTCTTTTTTTCAGGACAACCTGTGCTTTCAGAATATATATGTTTTTGTTGTGTTTTTTAAGTGTAATAAAGGTTTACAATCAAAAATAGGCAAGGAAAAAAATAAAGCGAAAAATAATTTTTCCACACACATTTATTCAAAATACACAGCAAACTATAATAAGCAACTGTTTTGACACTTTATAAGCATAATTTGAGGTCTTGTGTGAAAGACCGTAAAACAAAAAGGTTCAAACAATAAACACAAATGCACATTTTGAACAATATATACAAAATGGTCTATGCGTTTTGTTATTTTGATATGGTAAACAGTGCTTTACACAGAGAAAGCAACAGAGTTATCCAGTAACATTCACATGCAAACTAGTGGAGCAATCCTGATAGTTACACACTCTTTGTTTGAGCACGTGAGATTGTCATCAGAGGCTCGCCATCTGCTCCATCTGCTTTCACTGATCGCTGTGCGTAATGGTGCAGGGCGCACTGAGTATGTACTAATAGTGTGTACTCATTGGAGCACCCAGGGGGCTATTCAAACGGGCCAACTCGTAACATATCACTCCTGAAAATGATCTTTGGCTTTTCACGTGAGGTAAATCTGCCCTACGATTGGATTTTGGAAAACCATGTGACGGTGAACCAATTCCGATTGGACACTCACATTGTGCACGTCATCACACAGCATCTATGAGGAGTACAAAGATGGCCGATGGCTGGCTCAAAAGTCCGCGGAGTTAACCTTTCCGCAAAAAAAGTAAGTTTCTATCTCATATCATTAAAAAGTTATTTATAATTTAGTAAAGCTTGGTCTTAGCTGTCATATACAACGGCGTCGGCCCCAGAGGGTTAAACCAGCCATAACAGGCCCAGGTACAGTATAACTCATTTCCAAGGCAGACACCATAGAGTCAGATAAATACAAATAAATTAGTACAATGGTACGACATTCTCACTCCAAACTTGTCACATTTTTATGCAAAACCATGTTTTTGACATAATGTCAATATGTGACAAGAAGTGTAGCTCCTTCATGTCAATTAGCGGCACGCAGGGAAATGCAAACCTTGACCTTAAGCATGACTGTAACCACAGATGAATGTTCCCTGATGATGATACTTCTGTGTCTTATCATAGAAAAGTTGCTAAATGATGTGAAGCAGCACTGACCAAGCAGAATGTCCAGAGTAACAAATATACAAACCAGCTGAGTCAGATATGCTGACTCACTGTTTGACCCACTGTGGTGACGGCAGCACCGCCTCCTCGGTGACACACGATGACGTGATGGTTTCTAGCTGCCTCTATGTTTCTATCTGAATTACAGTCTATGTCTTTACTGGAACACTGAACACATGTTGCTGAATTCAAACATTATGATGTCGCTCTCAGTAACAGGCATGGAACAGTTTTGTACTTATTTATTTACATGACTATAGACATTTTTTGTCTTTCCAGAGTATCCATGTAAAGTCGGAAGTGAAAGTTTTGTTTTGCTGGCTAGCCTTCGAGTATCTGACAGACTTTTGCAACATGTGGAACTTACCAATTGGAAGTCAAACCTCAGTAATTCTCCATTATTCTTTGACCATCACAAATGAGATTCATTCATTGATTAATTTTTTGCTGCTTATCCGGGTCTGGGTTGGAGTGGCAGTAGAGCAAGCAGCTCAACCCATCCTTCCCTGACCTCAGCCAAGTCCTCTAACTCCTCATGCGGGATCCAGAGGCATTCCCAAGCCATATGGGTTAATATAATTCCTCCAGCATGTCTCAGGTCTTCATCAGGGTCTCCTCCCAGTTGGACCTCCCCAGAGAGATGAACAGGAGGCATGTCCAGATGCCCGAACCACCTCAGCTGGTGGCTCTCTTCTGAATCCCTCCCAGGCATTCAAGCTCCTTACCCTGTCTCTGAGTATAAGCCCAGATACCCGACAGAGGAATCTCATATCCACTGCTTGTATCCACAACTTTGTTCCGTCAGTCATTACCTAAAGCCCATAATCATAATTGAGGATAGGAGTGCAAATCCACTGCTAAATCTGAGCGTCTCGCCTTTTGGTTCAGCTGTTTCTTGAATGGATGCAGGGGTTTTTTTGTCAGTGTTTTCTGTATTTGCAAGGGTCATCTTAATTCTGAAATGATGTGGCCACTCACGGCCACCTCAGAAAAATAATAATCATGATCACCATGTGGATTAGATTACTAACAAAATATTTTTTATTATTAATGTGTTTAAAAGATGGTAAAAAACAAAACAGATTGTAACAATAGTTTAAGTCATAAACATGAGCACACAGTAAGTTGAATGTGCGGCATCAGAATGTCTTCACACTGCAGAACTTCTAGCAGTCTATGGTTTGACAGTGCTGTTATAATGCTACAAATTTTTCTTGTGTGTTATTGGATGTACAGTTTGTTCATATGTGTTGCAACGAAGGTTCTTAGAAACATTAAGCTGTAATAATACATATATGCATTTAACCTTATAGTAAAACTAAACTAACAAAACTAAATTATGTCTGAAAAGTCACAATGCATGTTTCTCCACTTTTAAGATTCAAAATAAATGAAACTATCAGTCTCCTTTTTAAAATTGTGCACAGATATGAAATGGGTGGGATGAGAACATTTTGACACAAAAATAACCATTAAATGTCTTACTGTCCTCTGACGAAAACTTATACCAGCTTGTTAAACAATAATAAAGTTCCATAGAGCAAAAGAGGGGAAAATATAAAGATGAAGTCATCCCAAATTCTGTCTGAAGCTGCCAGTTTTTGAATTACAGAGGATGCACAACCTTTCAGCATAGTTCATTATTGCCGTTAATGATTCCAGCACATGCAGTCAGATTTATTATTGTCTTTAACAGCAGCAGCATGCAAGAGCTTGAAGCATGGTTACGTTTTGTCAAAGATTGGGATAAAGCGTGCAAATACACAGGAAAAATTATTGTAGCCTAAATTTATTTTTGAAAATAATTTAGTTCCATATATACATGCCCATATTCTACTGCAATTTTTGTATCCAAACTATATTTTACAGTGCTCCTCTTTATCAGCCGTTCTATGCAGTATAGAGCTTACAAAATATACACACACAATATATGTATACACTACTCCAAAATCATCTCAGGTCTCATAAGCATCAACAGAAACTGACTTAAGGGAAAGTGCCAAAACATAAAGGCCTTTATTTTTTCAATCTAATGGGCCTGCCACACCTTGACGATTTAGCACCAGTGTATGCCGACATATAAAATTATGCCAAATATGCTGACGTATGTCTAATACGTTATGGGTAAGTTTTGTATATATTACGAGCATGTTGAAGCACGCTGGTATTTGGCGTGGTATGGCGAGTTTGTCAAAAATTTTTGGGTGTGCCTCGGTATTTTCGATGCATGCCAGCATATGGCTCAGGTTGTAGGTAAGTTATGTGATGGTTGACACACATTTGTGTAAGTTACAAATATTAAAACCATTCACACACTGAGTAAATATAAATTCTTTATCTTACCTGTTCATTTCAGCTGGATTCATCATCACAGCCTGATGAAAACTTAAATTGTCCTGATTTTGGAAAATGATGTCTGAAAATACTTTAGTTCCTTGTCGTGAAGAAAAGTAGTGTTTTTAAATAAGTCCTTCTGTGGTTTTTCTGCTCCGGGTGCATTTCTCAGCCTGAACCAGAGAACGCCAGCGCTTTCTGCCACAAGAAAATTAACTTATTTTAGAAGTCTTCATTCAATCACGTCAGCATTTATCACAGACATCAGTTGACTCTTCAGCAGTCTGTATGTGAAATCCCATAATCAACCAAGACAAAAATAAAATGAAGTAAAATTTAATAAATGTTAAATTACTCTGTTTGGCCTCCATATGGAGGGGTGAGGCCATGTGACAGTATACGCATGCTCGATGACGTGCATGTCAACATCTACATGCTCCGCCTACCAGAAAAAAGGGTTCTGCTGTTAGGGGAAATGCAAGCCAAGCCAGCCTTAACTGTTTCAACCTGGACCAGACTGACCTGGACTGCTTGGTGGGAACAGAGCTGTTGCCATATGCTGGCTAAATCATCATGGTGTGAAAATTGCATAACTTAGTCGACATAGCCAGCATATTTGCCAAGTTTTTCACAAGTCGGCGTAGGCTGGTTAAATTGTGAAGGTGTGACAGGCCCATAAAGTGGATTTGGGTCATGCCCAATTCCACTTTGGTATTTAGAGGGTGCATAATCTGAATGCAAAATACAGTAAGGAGGTTTGATTTATCCTCTAAATTAGTCATAAGTGTGTTCTCTTTGTTGTTGTCATCCTTTCAACTGCTCCCATTTTGTTCTGGGTTGCCATAACAGATACAGCCAGATCTGCATTTGACACAAGCTTTACACCAGATGTCATTCCTGACACAACACCAGTTTTACCTGCAGAAACACACACACACACACACACACACACACACACACACACACACACACACACACACACACACACACACACACACACACACACACACACACACACACACACACACACACACACACACACCCTCTGGTGTTCTGAAGAGGTCTCCCATCCAAGTATTAATCAGGCCCCCCACTGCTTAGCTTCTGAAATCTGACAGGATTAGTCTTAACACTGAGCAGAAGAGCTATGTGTATGATTTCCACACAACATGAAATAAATTTGTCAGTGTCATGAGTCTTTCCTTTGAGAGTCAGAGAGGATTAGATGTGTGAGGATCTGCTCTTGAGAAAGAAGCCTGAAGTGAGATGCTTTCTTTCAGGTTAAGAAAGTGCCCACCAAAGCTCCCTGAGGTGAAGACGTCAGGTGAAGTTTTATATTTGGGGCGAAGTGATGGTCCAGTGGTTAAGAGGATTGTGGTTGAGTGGTTGAGTGGAGACCAGAGGATCCTCCATTCAAATCCCAGCCTGACCGGAAAATCACTTTGGCAAGGTCCTTAATCCGCTAGTTGCTCCCAGTGTGTAGTGAGTACCTTGTATGGCAGCACCCTCACATCGGGGTGAATGTGAGGCATTATTTGTTAAGTGCTTTGAGCGTATCATGCAGATGGAAAAGCGCTATATAAATGCAGTCCATTTGTATTTATTTCATGAACATTTATTTATGTTTTCATTTTAGTTTTATTGTGTATACAATCAAATCAAATCAATTTTATTGATATAGCGCCAAATCACAACAACAGTTGCCCCAAGGCGCTTAAACATTGCAAGGCAAAAGCCATACAATAATCACAGAAAAACCCCAACGGTCAAAACGACCCCCTATGAGCAAGCACTTGGCGACAGTGGGAAGGAAAAACTCCCTTTTAACAGGAAGAAACCTCCAGCAGAACCAGGCTCAGGGAAGGGCAGTCTTGCTGGGACTGGTTGGGGCTGAGGGGAGAGAATCAGGAAAAAGACATGCTGTGGAAGAGAGCAGAGATCAATCACTAATGATTAAATGCAGAGTGGTGCATACAGAGCAAAAAGAGAAAGAAACACTCAGTGCATCATGGGAACCCCCCAGCAGTCTAAGTCTATAGCAGCATAACTAAGGGATGGTTCAGGGTCAACTGATCCAGCCCTAACTATAAGCTTTAACAAAAAGGAAAGTTTTAAGCCTAATCTTAAAAGTAGAGAGGGTGTCTGTCTCCCTGATCTGAATTGGGAGCTGGTTCCACAGGAGAGGAGCCTGAAAGCTGAAGGCTCTGCCTCCCATTCTACTCTTAAAAACCCTAGGAACTACAAGTAAGCCTGCAGTCTGAGAGCGAAGTGCTCTATTGGGGTGATATGGTACTAAGAGGTCCCTAAGATAAGATGGGACCTGATTATTCAAAACCTTATAAGTAAGAAGAAGAATTTTAAATTCTATTCTAGAATTAACAGGAAGCCAATGAAGAGAGGCCAATATGGGTGAGATATGCTCTCTCCTTCTAGTCCCTGTCAGTACTCTAGCTGCAGCATTTTGAATTAACTGAAGGCTTTTCAGGGAACTTTTAGGACAACCTGATAATAATGAATTACAATAGTCCAGCCTAGAGGAAATAAATGCATGAATTAGTTTTTCAGCATCACTCTGAGACAAGACCTTTCTAATTTTAGAGATACTGCGCAAATGTAAAAAAGCAGTCCTACATATTTGCTTAATATGCGCATTGAAGGATATATCCTGATCAAAAATGACTCCAAGATTTCTCATAGTATTACTAGAGGTCAGGGTAATGCCATCCAGAGTAAGGATCTGGTTAGACACCATGTTTCTAAGATTTGTGGGGCCAAGTACAATAACTTCAGTTTTATCTGAATTTAAAAGCAGGAAATTAGAGGTCATCCATGTCTTTATGTCTATAAGACATTCCTGCAGTTTAACTAATTGGTGTGTGTCCTCTGGCTTCATGGATAGATAAAGCTGGGTATCATCTGCGTAACAATGAAAATTTAAGCAATGCTTTCTAATAATACCGCCTAAGGGAAGCATGTATAAAGTGAATAAAATTGGTCCTAGCACAGAACCTTGTGGAACTCCATAATTAACCTTAGTCTGTGAAGAAGACTCCCCATTTACATGAACAAATTGTAATCTATTAGATAAATATGATTCAAACCACCGCAGCGCAGTGCCTTTAATACCTATGGCATGCTCTAATCTCTGTAATAAAATTTTATGGTCAACAGTATCAAAACCAGCACTGAGGTCTAACAGGACAAGCACAGAGATGAGTCCATAAGAAGGCCATAAGAAGATCATTTGTAACCTTCACTAATGCTGTTTCTGTATTATGATGAATTCTGATACCTGACTGAAACTCTTCAAATAGACCATTCCTCTGCAGATGATCAGTTAGCTGTTTTACAACTACCCTTTCAAGAATTTTTGAGAGAAAAGGAAGGTTGGAGATTGGCTTATAATTAGCTAAGATAGCTGGGTCAAGTGATGGCTTTTTAAGTAATGGTTTAATTACTGCCACCTTAAAAGCCTGTGGTACAAAGCCAACTAATAAAGATAGACTGATCATATTTAAGATCAAAGCATTAACTAATGGTAGGGCTTCCTTGAGCAGCCTGGTAGGAATGGGGTCTAATAGACATGTTGATGGTTTGGAGGAAGTGACTGATGAAAATAACTCAGAACAATCAGAGAGAAAGAGTCTAACCAAATACCAGCATTACTGAAAGCAGCCAAAGATAACGATATGTCTTTGGGATGGTTATGAGTAATTTTTTCTCTAATAGTTAAAATTTTATTAACAAAGAAAGTCATGAAGTCATTACTAGTTAAAGTTAAAGGAATACTTGGCTCAGTAGAGCTCTGACTCTTTGTCAGCATGGCTACAGTGCTGAAAAGAAACCTGGGGTTGTTCTTATTTTCTTCAATTAGTGATGAGTAGTAAGATGTCCTAGCTTTACGGAGGGCTTTTTTTTATAGAGCAACAGACGCTTTTTCCAGGCTAAGTGAAGATCTTCTAAATTAGTGAGACGCCATTTCCTCTCCAACGTACGGGTTATCTGCTTTAACCTGCGAGTTTGTGAGTTATACCACGGAGTCAGGCACTTCTGATTTAAGGCTCTCTTTTTCAGAGGAGCTACAGCATCCAAGGTTGTGCTCAGTGAGGATGTAAAACTATTGACGAGATAATCTATCTCACTCACAGAGTTTAGGTAGCTACTCTGCACTGTGTTGGTATATGGCATTGGAGAACATAACAAAGAAGGAATCATATCCTTAAACCTAGTTACAGCACTTTCCGAAAGACTTCTACTCTAATGAAACTTATTCCTCACTGTTGGGTAGTCCATTAAAGTAAATGTAAATGTTATTAAGAAATGATCAGACAGAAGGGGGTTTTCAGGGAATACTGTTAAGTCTTCAATTTCCATACCATAAGTCAAAACAAGATCTAAAGTATGATTAAAGTGGTGGGTGGACTCATTTACATTTTGAGCAAAGCCAATTGAGTCTAATAATAGATTAAATGCAGTGCTGAGGCTGTCATTCTCAGCATCTATGTGGATGTTAAAATCGCCCACTATAATTATCTTATCTGAGCTAAGCGCTAAGTCAGACAAAAGGTCTGAAAATTCACAGAGAAACTCACAGTAACGACCAGGTGGATGATAGATAACAACAAATAAAACTGGTTTTTCGGACTTCCAATTTGGATGGACAAGACTAAGAGTCAACCTTTCAAATGAATTAAAGCTCTGTCTGGGTTTTTGATTAATTAATAAGCTGGAGTGGAAGATTGCTGCTAATCCTTCCCCTCGGCCCGTGCTACGAGCATTCTGACAGTTAGTGTGACTCGGGCGTGTTGACTCATTTAAACTAACATATTCATCCTACTGTAACCAGGTTTCTGTAAGGCAGAATAAATCAATATGTTGATCAATTATTATATCATTTACTAACAGGGACTTAGAGGAGAGAGACCTAATGTTTAATAGACCACATTTAACTGTTTTAGTCTGTGGTGCAGTTGAAGGTGCTATATTATTTTTTCTTTTTGAATTTTTATGCTTAAATAGATTTTTACTGGTTGTTGGTGGTCTGGGAGCAGGCACCGTCTCTACGGGGATGGGGTATTGGGGGGATGGCAGGGGGAGAGAAGCTGCAGAGAGGTGTGTAAGACTACAACTCTGCTTCCTGGTCCCAACCCTGGATAGTCACGGTTTGGAGGGTTTAATAAAATTGGGCAGATTTCTAGAAATGAGAGCTGCTCCATCCAAAGTGGGATGGATGCCGTGTCTCCTAACAAGACCAGGTTTTCCCCAGAAGCATTGCCAATTATCTATGAAGCCCACCTCATTTTTTGGACACCACTCAGACAGCCAGCAATTCAAGGAGAACATGCGGCTAAACATGTCACTCCCGGTCTGATTGGGGAGGGGCCCAGAGAAAACTACAGAGTCCGACATTGTTTTTGCAAAGTTACACACCGATTCAATGTTAATTTTAGTGACCTCTGATTGGCGTAACCGGGTGTCATTACTGCCGACATGAATTACAATCTTACCGAATTTACGCTTAGCCTTAGCCAGCAGTTTCAAATTTCCTTCAGTGTCGCCTGCTCTGGCCCTGGAAGACAATTGACTATGGTTGCTTGTGTCGCTAACTTCACATTTCTCAAAACAGAGTCGCCAATAACCAGAGTTTGTTCATTGGCGGGTGTGTCGCCGAGTGGGGAAAAACGGTTAGAGATGTGAACGGGTTGGTGGTGTACAGGGGGCTTGTGTTTAGGGCTACGCTTCCTCCTCACAGTCACCCAGTCGGCCTGCTTTCCCGGCTGCTCGGGATCCGCTGGGGGGCAGTTAACGGCGGCTAAGCTACCTTGGTCCGCACCGAATACAGGGGTCTGGCTAGCTGTAGGATTTTCCAAGATGCGGAGCCGAGTCTCCAATTCGCCCAGCTTGGCCTCCAAAGCTACGAATAAGCTACACTTATTACAAGTACCATTACTGCTAAAGGAGGCCGAGGAATAACTAAACATTTCACACCCAGAGCAGAGAAGTGCGGGAGAGACAGGAGAAGCCGCCATGCTAAACCGGCTAAGAGCTAGTAGCTGCGCTAAGCTAGCGCATTCCTAAAAACACACAAAGTGAATAATGTGTAAATAATTTAGAGGTGAATTCAGCAGAGGGAGTGCTTTAGTTAAGGCACGTGAAGATTACACTGTGAAACAAATCGTTATCTAGTTATCAGATCAATCTAACTATGCAGATTAAACAGCTAACAGATACAGCAAAACACCGCTGTGCTCCGGAACAGGAAGTGATACAATACCGCAGTGAGAGCCAACCACCAGTAGAGGGCAGTGGAGAGACATGGATCAATGTACACCATTTATCCTCTTATGTAAGGTGCATCTGAGTATTCCATCTTTAGACCCCACAGCACTCAACCTTCGACCAGGTCTATTGTGGTCTTTGTCAAGTCACTTTCAACTTTCACATGAAATCAGTGCACCAGCCTTTTGCCTGACCACACCTCATTTTGAGGCCAACATATCCGGCTGTAAATGGGTACTGGTCTTGACTGGGGAAGTAACCTGCGTCGGACCAGTGTCTCATTCTGTGGAGGTGTAGACTCTTATCCCCTTTGTGTTATGTAGTCTGGGGATAACCATTGGCACCAGTGGGTCTGACAGTGGATATAGACTTTATAGAATGTACAATTCTACTTGCGATTTAAAGGAAGTGATTGATCAATGGGAAAACCCGACTGTGTCAGATGGAAGTGACAAATTACACTTGCATTAAAATGTGTGCTCCTTTGTGCCAGGTTGAAGACAGAGTCCAAAATAATTACGGTGATGCAAATCTGTTTTTTTCCCTGATGTTTGATATACCTGTTAGATAGAAAGTAGTAATGTTGTTTACCACATTTTATGGCTCACAACATGCAACAAGCTCTCAGTGTCCCTTTGAATTACTGAGGAGCACTGATATCCTCCCTGTGAATCCAGTTCAATTGAATTTATTCATTTTATTTACATAGTGCCATATCACAGCAACACTGCCTCAAGGCGCACGAGTAATGTCTAACCTTACCAACCTGTGAAACGTGACTGAAGCCAAATATACACCTGCCTTTAAATGAAGCTTGTACTGTACATCTGCGCATACATTTATGTTGTATGTGATAATAAGCAAGACAGAGCTGATACTTTAATCTATAAATCTGTTTTTGGCACATGGGAGGGGTTTGGGTGCTACATTTATCTCATCTGAATGTCTGATTCTCTGCTTTCTTACTCTGCTCAGACCAGTTATGATCAGACTGACGGGTTTCAGTTGTGCTATTTTGTCATTGTACATAGCTTCCTGGCCCTTATTTCAAATTATTAGATGAATTTCATCATTTCATTTCTGCTTTGGTGACTCATGCTGATACAATCTTAATTGTCCACGACTTTGATATCCATGTTAATAAGCTTTCGGAGCCCCTCAGCAAAGCTTTTTTGGATGTTTTGGAAATATTCAGATTTCATCAGTTCAACTCACTGCAGTGGTAATACTTTGGATTTAGTCCTGGCTTGTGGTATTGTTATTTCAGATACTGAAATAGCCTCTCTTACCTCTGCAGTTTCGGATCATTCGTTCATTGAGTTTGATGAATCAACATCATGCCAAATGAGGTTCAATGCCACATTAGTTCATCTAAGGTACCTGTATTTCCTGTTAGATTATCTGAGATTCTGGAGATTGTTTCTGAACACTGTCATTTAGTGGACAGACTCAAAGACAGCCTGAATTAGCACTCACTAATCTACTGGATTCCACTTATTGTAAAATCATAGCCCTAAGTTGCAAAGGCCTTGGTTTAATGAACACCTATGCAGCTCTAAGGTTTCATCTTGCCTGGTATGGCTCATACTGCGGTACAAACAAGTGTTACTGGCACTAAAGAAGGCTTATTATTCTTAAAAAAAATTTGTATATACTTTTACACTGTGGCCAAACTTACTCATTTGCATCCATCTGCAAGATGTTCACCATTTACAGCCCAAAATTTCTTGGACTTCTTTGAAAAGCAATTACAGGATATTAGGCTCAGAAATACCTCAGCAAACCTTATTCACACTGAGTAATTCTATAACTGAAGTTGGCATTAACTCTAATAGAAACCCAGCATTTACTGATTTTGACAATACCTTGCTTGGTATGCTGTTGTGAATTGTAGATGATGCTAAAAATACAATTTGTCTCTTTTAGGCATTGCCTACTAAAATGTTTAAGGACCTATGATTATTCAGCACTTATTAAAAGTGGTGAATGATCTTCTCCTGGTATTGGACTCTGATGCCAAAACAGTGCTACATGTGCTGGATGGATCTCACTGCAGTGTTTGATATGGCTGATCATCATATAGTGTTGGAATACAATTATGGTAGTACCGGTTAGGTTCTCTCATGGTTGACATCATATTTACAAGTATCTAATTGATCTCAATGTCATGCATAACAACATTATTTCAAAATTCACTCCAGTAACATATGGGGTACCGCACAGATCTGTATTAGGCTCTGTATTGCTATTCTCTCTTTACAGATACTGTGATACCATGAAATTACTTTTCACTGTCACACTGATGACAGCTTTACATGCCTATTAATCCAGCTAATTTCTCTCATTCTTGGATTTTAGAGGATTGCCTGGTGTTAGTGAAAAACTGGATATCCTTGTTGATTTCTGCTTTGTTCTCGGTCCGACGTTAAGTTGCTGATAAAGAGGCAGATTACCGGTGACCAGGACTGGGGCACTGCCAACAGTGATGGGACCTTCATAGATCCTTCTGTCCATCCATCAGCCATCTGTCTGATTCTTCAAGATCCCTCCAGAACTGGGGCATTAAGATCTATGGGGAAATTGGGAGCTTGCAAAGGACTTCCAGAAGCATCAAATGTTGAATTCTGGAGAATGTTTCAACTGTGACCGAAATGGCTTTGAGCAATGATTCTCTTTTCTCTTTTCTGAGACACTGTTGTTCATCTTTTGGGTGTTTTTGAGCCACAGATGATTGCGACCACTGGCCTCTATATGTCTGCGATTACTTAGCTGCAACATTTCTGTTTTTGCATGTGACAACTGTTTTTTGCGCATTGGTTTATTTATTTTACTGTGTTACTGTTAGTATGGCCAAAGCAGATGGTCACCCCAGTGTGTCCAGCCTGCTTGAGGTTTATTCCTGTAATCAAAAAACACCTTCATACTGTTGCTCACTCAGGGAATGGGGAAGGTTAGACTTTACTGTTGTGAAGCACCTTGGAATGGCTTATGTTGTCATTTGGCACTGTATAAATAAATTGAATTGTTGAACTGAATTGAAAGGCATCAGTTAAGGTGGTTTGGCCAGTTTATTAGGATACCTCTTGGACTCCTGCATGTAGTGGTGTTCCAGCAGGATCCGACTGGTACAGATCTGAGCCTAGCCAGATAAGCAATGGAAAATCTGTGCATGCCAAAATAGTAAACATTCAATATTCTCCAGTTTTAAATGTGTGGCACTGAACTAAGACATGTGCGAAACACTTCAACATTGCTGTGGATAAAATGTTACTCGTGAGAATTTTCCCTTTAATCATCCTTTTTGAAGCAACATTGGTAATCCTGCTTTGGAAGAGTAATCTGTGGTCTGTTAACAAACTGGAAACTGTGAGGATGGTTCACCACACTTGATAAAAGTTCACAGAAAGCTCACATCTCAAAGGACTGGAAAGGATTTAATTTAATGCCGATACCAAAGTACTGAGAGACCAGTAAGGCCATTTACTGGATTTTCAGGGAAGTACTTGAACTACCCACATGTAGCTCCTGGTGCAGAAGGTGCTGAAAGGGTTAACAAAAATAACTTAGAAAAATAAATAAATAAAATGTCCTTTTCACAAATTTTTTAATGGCCCAGAGACATGCATGAAAACATCATTATGCATAAGAATGTAGAACATGGCAAATAAAGATGTGCACAAAATCAAAGAAAACAAGCTGATATATTATGAAATGCATTCAGTAAACAATATTTATGGCCACCATGTACCATATTTTCTGCAGTATAAGTTCCACCTGTTAAAAACATCTCCTGTAGAGGAAAAACCCACATATAAGTCACATTGTTAAAAATAAGTTATAAGAATAAGTTGCACCTTTTTTCTGTATTATCAGCTCATTAATTTGGGATTTTTGTGCATTGTTGTGGTATACTTCTTATTAATGGCATTTGTTCTTTTATTATTATTGTGTTTATTGCTTTGATTCCTGTGAAGGTCCTATATAAATAGTTACTATAATTGTGAATAACACACGCATGATTTTTTGGTATATAAGTCACACCTGAGTACAAGTCCCAGTGCCTCCCAAAGTAGTTAAAAAACAAGGAAACAACAAAAACAAAAACAAAACATGACTTACACTCAGGAAAATATGGTAAATAAAAGATTTTAATTGGAGTAATGGTGACTGCAATTTCATTTAGGTATCAGGACAATGAAGCAGTTTCTTTACTACTTTCAAAATGGGGCTCATTGTTTCCATCTTTTACAGATTTTGAATAAGTAATAGTTTATTAAGATTTCTTTTTTAATTAGCATATAGCAACCTGTGAAACAAACACCTAACCCCAACCCTGCTGCAAAGCGACTGAAAATCATATTATACAGGACTCTGTTACTTGATTAGTACAAATTGTGGTCCAACAACAGTGTGCATTCAGTATAAAGCCGCAAACAGTATTAACTCTGCTGTTGTGGCAAATATACACTTGTTCAGCAGTTTTAAAAAAGAAAATTTCCTCAGGGTCATAGCAAGTGAGGTGAAGTATTTATGAGATGGTGAATTATTTATTTTTTACTGAGAGTTATTTCACAGAGCATGGGCTTTGCTTTTTCCAAAGCCCACACATGAGCGCTTGCTCTGTAACATTCACATTCGTAGTTGACGGTCTGATCTGATCTTTATGTACCTGATTTAGACCACTTGTGTACATGATCCTAGATCTGATGTGCATCTGAATTTTGGAGATGGGACATGGAGGGAAGCTGATATAGTTAAAAACAAAACAAAAAGTAGTCAGATTCAGGTGACTTTAGCCTGTAATGTGAACACAGCCAACCTGCCATTGTGAGGATAATTCTCTAAACATATAAATGCATTAATGTGCACTTAATAAATCGACTGTAGCATAAATGTAGTACCGGTGTTATTTACACTCAAATGCAGCAGTGCCTGAATTCCACATCTTGGCTAAATAAAGAACATTACACCAACGGTCTGCCCACACAACCTACATCCAGCGCTTGTGTCTCCAAGTCTGTGAATTCCTGGCACAATATTAGACATTTGGTCAGTCTTGCTGTTGTGATACGGAGGTGGTGGAGGTGCTGCTTCTCCGCAGTGTTCCTGTCAGTCGTATGAGTTTTTATTTTTATTTTTAGTGCTTAGGTCAATTGCTCACATACAGGCGTGTTGAACTGTACCGTATAAGTCGTGTCAGAATGAACAAACGCCATGCGGTGAGAAGCTCGGCTCCTGATTCGTTTGTCTGTCTGGTAGAAAAACCCAGTGATTTGACACTGAGCGTCCTGTGGGCGCTGCAGAGTCAGACGATGAAGCCAGAAAAACTCCCAGCAGCCCGTGTGCTCACGTTTATGAGTCTGTGTGTCAAACTGTATAATGACCTGTTGAATTATTTGCCAATGTACAAACAAAATAACTTAATAAAATCCCACTGTACGATTTACATCAGTTCATATTCACGCAGGGGGAAAAAAGGAATTGTAATGATATATGATATATTTTTTGTATAATTCGAACATTTAATTTTTCTTATATGCTTTTTTTTCCTTTTGGGTCATTCCCAATGACCCTTTTGTGTGTCCGTATACTGTATATATCATCTTTAAAGGCAATGAAATCTTTCTGCTCACATGTTTTCTGGTAGATAGAAGAAAAAAATTGATGTTGTGCTGATACTTTTTCATATTTAGTTTTTTTTACATACTGCATTTTTAATAGCTTTCATCAGTGATTGATATATGAACGTTTTCTTCAAGTGAAAGACAGTGACAGTATTTATGTATAATGAATCATAACTATGGTTAACATGTGGGTTGTGCACAGTGGTGGGCACAGTTCAGCTAAACAGCTAACAGCTTATTAGCAAAGCGAACCTTTTTCTTTGCCACTTAGATACTCAGATACCTTTGAGAACCATTTGTGGATTATCACTAAATTTAACTTTGCTAACTTGAAGTCAGCTAACACAGTTTTTACTGAATGAGGTTTAGCGGTCAAAAACCTTTGTAAATCCTAAAATTATACATGTTTGTTCCTGTTGTAGCTTATACACTAATCAAATAAGCAAAAATGACACATTGCATGATGACAACATTCATCACAGATTCAGTCGCAGATGCTGCCATCTTTGTGTGTGATGCATTCTGGGAAGGCAAGGGGGGCAAACAGACTTCAGAACGTTCATGGTGGAACAACTAAAAGGTTTCTTAAAGTAGTCCAAAATAGTCATCATTTCAAGATCTCCTTTCTTAAAGGCTTTGCTTCTCCTCCTTTAATTCGGGTTGGGTGGAGGTGATCACTGAGCCAAAAATAACTCAAGTTTTTACGTCTGTCTTTAAAAACATTACCACTGCTCACCCGGATTAGCTAACTTGGGGATGGTCCACTGGTCCTAGGGTCCACTTATCCTAACCTCTTTATATTATTTGGCATGACAAAGATGTTTGGCACTGTCTCTTTTTCAAGGTTTTACAGCAAAAAAAAAAAAAAAAAAAAAGAAAGAAAAAAAAAAGAAAGAAAGAAAAGCCAAAACTAAATTCACAAAATGAAAGTTAGTGGTTAGCAGTAGCTTCAGCTAATTGTTTCAGTGGTTTATTGGTTTGGTGTGATCACAGCTAACTTTTCAGTTAGCAGAGTTATTGAAGCGAATGTTTAGGTTAGCTTTGCCCACCACTGGTTTTGCAGGATTTTCTCAAAAACATTAACCTCCAGAAGCTTCTCTGTCCTGATCTAATGTTTTGACATCCTCTCTGATATTTCCATCGCTGGCTGCACTTTTCAGCGATAGCAATAGCAGCTTTCTATTGACATTTGAACAGAATACAATCCTCTGTGTCATCTGTGTACAGCAGCTCAGTTTCAAAGTAATAAATGAATTTTGTCATTTTACAATTTATTCGTGTCACTGCAAACTTCTCAGGAGGCTGTCAGACCTCAAAGGTTGCCAAAACCACATGTTTGTCTGCAGATCTGTGGTGTAACTTCATTTTGTGCTTTGACATCATGTTTTAAATGTGCAGACTTCCCTGAACATTAAAAAATGTTTGGCCCACATTTTGGAATCAGATGTGTATCCAAAAGAATTGTTCCTTTCCAGCTGATGTTTAAGGCAACTCTGTCTTATATAATGTAAATAAAACACATCAACTAACTTTAATAAAAACTAAAGACTGTGGTTGTTATTCTGTGCATGCTGTTTTATCTGCATATTTGTGATCCAACAGATCTCTTTTCGTAAAGATTAAAACAAAATATTATCAGTTATCAAGTTGTTCACCAATGAATATGGCTTTATACACCCTGAAGAAAACCATACACCCTGAGGCCGAAGGAATAGTTTGGACCATGTATCATCCTTACTTATTGCATTACGGAGTAACATATGTCACATGTCATAGAATCCAATAGACGTAGACCTTATTTGACCTTTACTTTGGAGACCAAGCATTCAACACTGTCAACACTATTCCATTTATTAATCCTATTAGCTCAACCAATAATTTGCATCACTTTTTACCAGAATTGGAGCAACTTTAACGTTTGACCCCTGTACAAAATGACACTGACCTTTGTCACCATTCTTGCTGTTTTTATCCTGTAACTCCATAGAATTCAATCACAGATAGTTCAAACTATACCTTTTTGGAATCTTTATGATCAGGGAAATAATGTGGAATATTTTTCAATATGATTGGAGCATCTTTTAATTTTGACCTCTGTGTAATTCTTCAATTGACCCCTACCTGACCACTGATTGAAAAGTCAAGTGGTCAATCAGTTTTTTCAAAAGAGGAGTGTCTAAGGAGTATTTCTGCCAACTTTTATGCCTTTTTAATCACCATTTTCATGATTGTTTCACTTATCTGCTGCACTACACCTGCAACTCGCACACCTGTGTGGAAACAGCACAATCTTGGCCAGAAATACAGAAAACTCAAAAATCAGTTTTAAACAGTAAAACAGTTAGAAAGCCATAAATCACAAAAGATGCAAAACTGAAGTTTAATTTTAGTTTTACTAAAACTGAAAAAAGATGGGATCCATTCATAAAATATTTTCCCAAGTGCCACAAGTATAGCTGTATTTAGAGTGCCTTGATTGGAGAGTGGCATCAACTCAGAACATGGCGGCATTTTGGGTTCAACTGCGCTGAAGTACTGAGTGGACCTTTTAATGTTTTCAACATTTTTTTAAAATCATTTAACCACATACAGCAACACAGGTACAGTTGCTATCAAAAATAAATATAAAAACAGTTAAGCTATCAAATTTACATAAATTTACAATTTATGATGATTTATTTAATTAATTTAAAGCCTGATTTATGCAGCTGCTGCTGTTTAACTTCATGTCATGCAATGACATGCATGACAGTTTAAATTATTATGCTTTATTCTGGACTAATTTGACCCTCAACAAGATTTTCTTTCTACAATCATCACCTCTAAATCAAAGGTAAGCTGTACATTTTCCTCTTTTACTGACTTCGTGCTGTAAATGTGCTGACCTTTCTGTTCCATTTATCAGTGTGGGCGCTATAAAAACTATTATAATATGATGGGAGACGAAGGATTAAAAGCAGAAAAGTGTCAAATCACAGCCTTTTGTGTCTGATTTAACAGGTGCATGTCAGGCTTCAGGTCCCACTCTGAACACGGTTTGGAAAAACTAAACGGTCGGACTTTTAATCACAGAAATGACTCCGGTCCCACTTTCCACAAATCGGTGAGTGTCAGAGCGCTGAACTTAAATTTGTACCTCTGCACGTCCAGACTGCTCAGGGTTTTTAATGGAAATACATTCCGATCGGACAAGACATTTTATTGGATGTGCGCGAAAAATCCACTGCACAAAATCAGTTATATTCGATGTTTATTACATGGAAAACAATATAATAACTTTGGGACTTTTTTTGTCCAGTGACTGCGAATATCTGGTTTATACAATGACGGTTTAAATGAGTTTTACTGTACATAAATTTACCTCTCAAAGCTTTGACGATGATATCGGCTTCCATCCCACACGGCTGACTTTATTTTCCCAAATTTTTATTCTGTTCGGATCTGAAGGAAATCTGTACATCTTGAAGCCCTTGTTGTGTCTATTTGTGCCTCCAAATGCAATAACAACCAGCATTTTCAGTGAATAATTAAATAAAATAGCTGGATTTATTACATGCAGACACATTAACAGTGAACGCTATTTTGAACCCAAGATGGCACCATGAGTCACGTCACCGATTTTTTTAAATTTGTCATGTCGCCACTGTCTCTAATCAAGGCACTCTAGTGGTACTGAGGATCATTACATGTCATACATATGTTTCTTTTTCTGTTCTATGATACAGGGTGTACCAAAAAAGTGCCACAAAATTATTTGACTCTAATTCTGCAAGAGCTAATCTGAATTCTGTTTTCTTTTTCAGACATCAAGATATATGTGAGGAATTTCTTCTGATGTGGTTTGAGACTGATCCAGTGAGGACGCCGCTTACAATCGAGCAAAAAGGAAAACCGGTGGAATTCGACTTTGAGATCAAATCAATTGAGCAAACCCAACAACAATATCGAAGTCATTTTGCAGTTAGAAAAGCTTGAGACAGAAAGACAATATGGAGAATTGTAAAGAAATTTCAAACTGATAGAACTGTTCACAATGTTATTAACAAAGGGAGATCTGGCCGAACCAGAGGAGCGATGCACATATTGAGTACGCCAAAACTCTTACAAACTAGGGAGAAATTTGAAATGAACATCATAGATAAAATTCCCTGAGAATATGCTTAAAGATGACATATTACAGATACCAGTATACAAACATGAATAGCTTTTCTAAGGCTTTATTTTTGTGGCACTTTTTTTTAGGACATCCTGTATGTCTCAGCATAGTTAGGTACAGTATTATGGGTACATAATTTGGACAGTGATGTTCTTAAGATGTTAAATTCCAGCCACAGTTTGCTAGAAGGCACATGGGGGATTTGGGTGTGGATTTGATTGATTTTTTGTATTCAAATCCTTCTCTGGTGTACTCTTCCATGAAGCTGCGACTGGTAGTGCAACAGACAAAAAGTTTGGGGGGGATTTTAACAGAAACCATATCTTGCAAATGATATTTATTTATTTGCAAAATCTTGAATGAAATGTGTAGAATAACATGCTTTTGAAGCAATGTCATGATTGTAACCTAGATGTAGTTTTTTTCTTAAATGAAGCCTTTCCGTGCACATGGTTGTTTCAACAGCAGTGAGAAATTGAATTTTAAATTCAATTTCAGTGATGCATGAATGAATTCAGGTCCACTGCAAACCTGCACACTTCGCCTTTCAACTGCTGCAATCAGGGCATCCATTGATTCCACAAAGATCACAGTGTCATCTCCAAATCCAAGGTCAGTAAATCGTTCCTCACCATCAATGATACCTAAGCTACTGGATGCTACAACCCAGCATCAAGTCCATGCATGCACTGACCCAAGCAAGAGTCAAAAGCCTTGACAGAAGCCTAGGAGCCAGAGGCCAATATAGTGAGCTGTTCTTTATTCATGTCTTTTTAAAATCAATTTCTGAACCAACAGCACTCATTTTCTCACTCTACCCTGTTTCTGTTGTGTCACATGTTGATGATGCAGCCAAGTGACCTTGTTCACTGTTAGTGTGTCAGTTGTTGCATGTGCCATGATCAGCTGTTTATGAGCCAGAGAAGGATCTCATCCTTCATCAGGCATCCCTCTCACCCCTCCACCTTCTCTCCTTGACCCTCTCATAACCTTTGTATATGCTAAATATGCCCCGGTGACAATAATTGGCTGTGTGCAGGAGCCTGTGTACAACATCTCATAAGCAGATGTGTTCACAGAAATAACACAAGTACTGACAGTATGAACGAGGGATGAAAGGTCTTGTCATTTACACATAATGACTCTGATTAGCTAAACGAGGCAGAGCTGAATTATGGGGTGTCATGTTGTTTATGTAAGTAACAGGTCAGGCTACATCAGAATAAACACAGATCCATGGATGCATCTGGTATGTGCGTAAGCATAACTGGCCATCACAGCTCATTCCATCCTGGACTGACATGCCTCTGTTGTAGCCTCAGCTCTCCTCTATGCTGTCGTCTGTTGGGCCCCAGGCAGCACAGAGTGGGAGAGAAAGAGACTGAATAAGCTGGTCAGGAAGTCCAGCTCTGTCCTGGGCTGTCCTCTGGACTATCTGGAGGAGGTGGCTGAGAGGAGGGTGTTAATCAAGTTCAAATCCATCATGGACAACTCCTCTCACCCTCTGCACCGGACTGTAGTGGGGCTGAGCAGCTCCTTCAGTAACAGACTGAGGCACCCTCAGTGCAAGAAGGAATGATACCGCAGGTCGTTCCTCCCTGCTGCTGTCAGGCTGTACAATAACACTGTGAAATAACCACATGCAATAATATGTCCACAAATCACGTGCAATATTAATATGTCCACAAATCATGTACAATAACAACTCTTTTTACAAATTTTACAAATCCCAGCACTAATGTCACCTTATCACATCTAAATTCCACTTCACATATTGTAAATGAGATGCTCCTATTTTTTTTCAATTCCAATTATGTTTATATATATATATCTATATCTATCTATCTATCTATCTATCTATCTATCTATCTATCTATCTATCTATCTATCTATCTATCTATCTATCTATCTATCTATCTATCTATCTATCTATCTATCTATCTATCTATCTATCTATCTATCTATCTATCTATCTATCTATCTATATATATATATATATATATATATATATATACGAGGGCTGTCCATAAAGTATAGGTCCTTTTTATTTTTTTCAAAAACTATATGGATTTCATTCATATGTTTTTACGTCAGACATGCTTGAACCCTCGTGCGCATGTGTGAGTTTTTCCACGCCTGTCGGTGACGTCATTCACCTGTGAGCACTCCTTGTGGGAGGAGTCGTCCAGCCCTCGTCGGAATTCCTTTGTCTGAGAACTTGCTGAGAGACTGGCGCTTTGTTTGATCAAAATTTTTTCTAAACCTGTGAGACACATCGAAGTGGACACGGTTCGAAAAATTAAGCTGGTTTTCGATGAAAATTTTAACGGCTGATGAGAGATTTTGAGGTGATACTGTCGCTTTAAGGACTTCCCACGGAGTGAGACGTCGTGCAGCACTCCCAGGCGCCGTCGTCAGCCTGTTTCAAGCTGAAAACCTCCACACTTCAGGCTCTATTGATCCAGGACGTCGTGAGAGAACAGAGAAGTTTCAGAAGAAGTCGGTTTCAGCATTTTATCCGGATATTCCACTGTTAAAGGAGATTTTTTTTAATGAAAGACGTGCGGGCAGATTGCGGCGTCGGCTCACAGCCGCCGCAACGCTCTGCCACAGGAAAAACACCTCCGTTGGAAGCCTTAAGGACAAGTTGGAACATGTCCAACTGTTAAACAATTTCTCATATACTCACTCCACTGAAAGCCATCAAAAGCCGCCTGGATTTTACAAATGGTTATCAACACGGAGGTGTTTTTCCTGTGCCGCCTGGGAGTGCTGCACGACGTCTCGCTCCGTGGGAAGTCCTTAAAGCGACAGTATCACCTCAAAATCTCTCATCAGCCGTTAAAATTTTCACCAAAAAGCAGCTTAATTTTTCGAACCGTGTCCACTTCGATGTGTCTCACAGGTTTAGAAAAAATTTAGATCAAACAAAGCGCCAGTCTCTCAGCAACTTCTCAGACAAAGGAATTCCGACGAGGGGCTGGACGACTCCTCCCACAAGGAGTGCTCACAGGTGAATGACGTCACCGACAGGCGTGGAAAAACTCACGCATGCGCACGAGGGTTCAAGCATGTCTGACGTAAAAACATATGAATGAAATCCATATAGTTTTTGAAAAAAAAAGGACCTATACTTTATGGACAGCCCTCGTATATATATATATACGAGGTCTGTTAGAAAAGTATCATACCTTTTTATTTTTTTCAAAAACTATATGGATTTCATTCATATGTTTTTACGTCAGCCAAGCTTGAACCTTCGTGCACATGCGTGAGTTTTTCCACGCCTGTCAGTTGCGTCATTCGCCTGTGGGCAGGCTTTGAGTGAGCACTGCTCCACCCCTCTCGTTGTTGTTTCATTGCGAGGAAATGGCGGAATGATTTGGGCTTTTTTTCCATCAGAATTTTTTCAGAAACTGTTAGAGACAGGCAGCTGGAAACCATTCGAAAAATTTATCTGGCTTTCGGTGAAACTTTTACGGGCTTCACAGAGAATAAGGAGTGTTACTACAGCTTTAAGGACGACCCACAATGGCGCACGGTGCGCCGCGCTCCGAGCCGCCATCGAGAGGCAGAAACCACCACATCATTTCTAAACGGATGGCTGTGTGGAGCCGGGACCGCCGTGTGCAATTTCTCTGGTTATCACAAGAGCTGGACATCAGCCATTTTCCGACAGATTTCACTTTTAACAAGAGATTTTGTCATGGAAAGCCGCGCGGAGGCTTCGCGCGTCACAACCGATTCGCTGATGAAGCAAGACAAAGGAACACCTCCATTTCGGAGTGCCAGAGGAAAAGTTGGGACATGCCTATCTCGGCTTTAAGTGCTTACCAGTCGAGTGAGTATAAGAGAAATTGTGGAGAGCTGGGCTTGTCCCAACTTGTGTATATATATAGATACATATTCTATTTCTACCTCATTTTCTTATTTTATTGTATTGCTACAAGTATTATTATTGCTTATCCTTGCACACGCTGTTTGATGCACATTTTCCTCTACTCGCACCCATCTTGTGTGTTTTTTTAAGAGCTGACGTAACGTGAATTTCTCCACTGTGAGATCAATAAAGTCTTAATTTTATCTTATCTTATTTCATTTGAAAACATTACATGAAATACATTCTGAAAGATCGTGCATATTTGGATCATAAAATATCTTGTAGTTTGGGTGGAACAAGGATTCTGCCAGTGGTCCGGTCAGAATTTGCTGGCATTGTAGTCCCTGAACCAATGAGCAGCCGATCACCCATCACATAAATATTACCATATGTGGGAGGTCAAATTTACCATTGTTAAGTGACACAAATCTAACTTGAAAATATATTGCAATTTAACAAGCTATAATATGGACCTGCATTTTGATTTAGCACGTTTTACCCCAGATGCCCTTCCTGATAACTCCACATTACATGGAGAATAGGTTGGGGTGGTTTTGAACCCGGAAATGTCAGCTCTGGCCACCACACTGCCCCAGGTGATCATTGAAAATACATTAACTATATCTCAGGATGTAGAATAGATGCTGAAATGTGATTTTCTGCAGAGAATCCTGCTCTCCTGGAGCAACAAATGTATCAGATCAGCGACAGAAATAATGGCGACAAGGCAATGTTATCATCTGGATACTTTTTAAAAGTGGGAGACAGCATTTCTTGGTGGGTACAAATGTTGTCCATTTATAAGACCCCTGCTGACATTAGCTGGTTGAAACGTGTAATACAGGGGTCACCAACCCTGTGCCTGGAGGGCCCCTGCCCTGCATGTTTTCTAACTCTCCAATTATATCTATCAGGTGTGGTCAGCCAATCAAGAGCTGGAAAACACCACTTTTAAAAAAAATCAGGTTTGACTTGAGTAGGTAGACATGGAAAACATGCAGGGCAGGTGCTCTCCAGGAACACGGTTGGTGACCCCTGGTGTAATATGTCCCCTTTAAGTAATGGAAGAGGAAGCAAAGATCACTGCATGTCGAATTGTAATCAATGAAGAAACTATAAATAAACCTATATGATACACAGTCATATAATTGTTATTTCAGGGATTTAAATGAACGGGATGAATGACAAACTGAAATATTGCAAAAGGGTTTGTCAAAAATAAATAAATAAATAAATTCACATTCCCTGCATTTCTCTGACATACCTAGTGGAAAGGAGATGGCAGAGACTGGGATTAGTCTGGGATAGTCCATGTTTGACGTATGTGTGTTACATTTATATAATGTCAGATGGAAACCCAAAATGCGGGCAGCAAGAGGCAGGTGGTAAGTGCAAAATCCAGGTGATTTATTGTTCAAAAAACAACCAATACTCTATTGGCATTGGTCCAAACTGAGTCACAAGGAAACAAATCAAAAAACACTTGGAATAACACAGCAGCACAGACAATCTCTGAATACTCACAGGAAACAACATGAGACAACTGGCGAAGAATCAGGGACAGAGGTGTGACATTAAAGCAAAACCAACTGATGAGCAAATGAATGACAACTGTGTGACAAGGTCAAAGATCAACTGGCAACAAAAAGGTGGCCAGAACAGAGGAGGTGACAAAACCAAAGTAGAAATCCAAGTACACAAAAGTAAAAACAACTATGGAACTCAAAGGTGTAAAAAGTGTAACATAAGGAAAAACTCACAAGAAGAATGAACACATGAAAAGAGGGAATCAAACAAAGTACAAAAACATAATAAAAAATTAAGTCAAGAACTCAAACAGAAAGCATAGAGTAAAGCGATACAGTGGAAACATGAAGATGAACACATAAAAGGGGACAATCAATAACTGAACTACAAAATGAACTGAACACTAACCAAAAACTAAATCAAGAAACACAAACACAAAATCATTGTGGAACTCAACAGAGAACAGAATGCAAACCAGGAGGCCACAGGGGAAACATGACACAGAGAACTCAGAACAAGGGAGACAAAGCACAGACAGTGGAGAGACAAACCCGAGACAAAGACAGAGGATGAACCACAATGAGGACACACCTGGAAGACAGACATTGACATGGGACAGGATACTGACCACAGACACAGACATGAACACAGGACCAGGACGGCTCACACACACACACACACACACACACACACACACACACACACACACACACACACACACACACACACACCAACAACAACGTGTATGATTGTGATTATTATCCTTGCTGCAAAGTGGAAAGAGGTTTTTATAATGGCCATGACTTTCTGTTTATTTGTCTGTATGTGGCTGTATCTCCAAACTGGAAAGAGCAGTTTCAATCAAACTTGGTGGGTAAGCTCAGTGGACCATCTTCTCACAACACAGGCCATGTCAAGGTCATAAGTATAAGGTCAAGGTCAAATCAGAGGTCAATGTTTTAAAATAGAATAATGACCATATGTCAGGAAATACCAGGTACGAAAAGGTTTTGGTTTTTTAAAAACATAGATTTCTGCACTGCTGGGGTGAACAAATATATCACACCTCTAACTGCATCACAGTCATCTGGATGCCTTGTTTTTTTTAGATGTGTCTCTGTGTGGCAGTCCATGTTTCCTGCTCATTCTCATTCATCACTGAATAATATCTTTGAGATGTTACTGTTACCTGGAGGATTACTTGTTTACTCCAGCATTTTAGCACTAGTTTTGAAAGAAACATGTCCTAGAAAGCCAAGGTTGCTGCCATACTCTGGCAAACATCAGATATGATTTGTCTGAGTTCTTTTCTTTTGGTCCGAGCAATTTTTTTTTAAGTGGAGTACATCAACACATTCCAGCCGACTGCCTTTGTGGAATTTCATAATTTGTTTTGAGTCCCTGCACTGACAATAATGCTCAACTCCACAAGAGCCTGAGGATTTCTGCACAGGGACTGAATGAAACAATGAAAATGTGTTTTTCATTGCACTTGTCTGGGCTCCTGAAGAAGAAAGCGCAGATCAGGTCAGGAAGCAACATCACATTTGATTTGAATTCAGTTTGACTTAGAAACAAACTAAAATTTAACAACTACATTTATCCATTTTCATGCCCCCCCCAAAAAACAAACAAACAAACAAACAAACAAACAACAAAACTAGAATAAAAATTATGATAGGAACAAATTTGTCTTTAATTTCTTCAAAACATTTAATTGCTGGTATCTTGAACAATAACACAAACGACCACGATTGTGGTGAAATAGCACTGATGATTAACTGTGTCCAGTTCCTGACTTCTGTGTATAACAGTGTGAAAACCTCAGTTTGTTTTCTGTTTCTTAGGAACCACTGATTTGGTGACAGCATTAACTAGTCTGCTGTACCTGAGGTCATCCGTCACCCAGCGACAACACACGTCCCACATTGACACACTGTGATATCTCCAAGGCAGTGATTCTCAATTCCAGTTACCAGCGATTGCTGACCTGGACATTTTTCATCTCTCCCTCCTCTGTTAAAAGCTAATTAGCTCATTCAAGTGTGCTCATCCAATCAGGAGCTAGCAGGTTGACAAAGAAAATGTGCAGGTGTTTGTGGTGGAAGGTGATTGGAAAACACTGCTCAAGGGGGCCACAGTTACCAATGCTGGCCAGAGGGTGTGGCCATCAAGCTTTAGCACACCTCTGTTGCTGTGGCAACAGTACAAGACTCTGAACTCCCCATCGATATGGAAGAAGGTCTTGCATTTGACGTTCACGCAGTGGTTGGTGTATGTAGACCTTCTGGTTTTTGACACTGATCATCACCATCATACTGTTACTTCAGATGCAGATTCTGGCTCATCACCGCCTCCCTGTGCATGCTTTCTGTCACCTTCTTAAAGACGTCAGTCACCACTAGCAGGTCCTTCTAGAAGCCTTGAACCATATATAATTATAATTTGGTGGCTACAAGCACGGACGAGCTTGATTTACTTCGTCAGAAACTGAATAGTCTAATTACAGTGCAATTACAAGGTTTTTTTGTTTGTTTTTTGAAGAGGTGGCAAGAGTACATGGGCATCCTGGCCTTTTTCACCAGGTCAGGGGTGGTAGTAGGTAATGGTGTCGCCCTTATCACTGCATCCACTGCACTACAGAACCGCCCTGAGTCCTGGGAGGCAACCACCCAGGTACACAACTGATCCAGCTCGACCTCTTGAAAGTAGCCATCTATGTGAAGTGACTGCCGTCTTTTCTATTTGCTGATGTCATCAGCAATGAGGCACCTGTGCAGTGAAATAGGGATGAGCGAGTACACCACTATCTGTATCTGTTCAACCATTAAAATTACCTGTATCCATACCGGTGCTCGTAGTGGGCGTGGCCTAAACCGTATGTGGGCATGGTTTAACCTGAAATGGCTGGGGCTTAAATCAGTACATTATTTTAAGTCTGAAATTGATATGGATTGATCAGAAGTTGTGACATTTATTGTTTATTTGAAAATTATTTACAGAACATCCTCAAAATTGAGATTCAAATCAATGTTTTTGATCACAAAAGTAAGACAAATATTGACAGAACAAATTTTTCTGAACTCAGAACATGAATATTCTTAAGTCTATGAATGAATATTTACAGAACAGCCTTAGACTTGAGAGTCAATGTTTGTGATCGCAATAGTAAAGGAACTATTTACAGAACAAGTTTTTTATAAACTCAGAACATGAATATGTTTTTGAACACAATAGTAAAGAAATGATTTTACAGAACAAGTTTTTTTTTTAAATAAAATCAGAACATGAATATGTTTTTGAACACAATAGTAAAGGAACGATTTTACAGAACAAGTTTTTTTTTTTAAATAAAATCAGAACATGAATATGTTTTTGAACACAATAGTAAAGGAATGATTTTACAGAACAAGTTTTTTTTTTAAATAAACTCAGAACATGAATATTCTTAAGTGTATGAATGAATAACAGAATAGCTCCAGAATTGACATTCAATGTCGTAGGAAATTACTGTATGAACTACTAAGTATGCATGAACAAGAGTTGTCATACTCAACACAACTTCCTTTTTTTAAATTTTATGATCAAAGTGTGATTTTTTTTCAATTATTTATTTATTTTTATTACCCAACTTCTTGGCATTTTTTCCCACAGAAAGTTAAACAATATTGATTAAGGTGTGCCTGTGTCTGTGTGTGCATGTCTATGTGTGCGCAAGACTGTCTGTGTGCGCATGTGTGTCTGTGTGTGTGACTGAGTGACTGTGTGAGAGGGAGACCGAGAGGTTGTTCAACTGACCAATTTATTTTTATGAACTGCAGTTCAATAAAAATATTAATATAGTTTACTTTGTGTGTTCAGCTATATGTGTGTATGTGTGTAAGTGGTCTGTAAGACTGTTTATTTTTTAATGATCTGTGTGAACTTGGTGATTCATGCAAATATCCAGTGATGGCAACAGGGAAATAATATGTCAGCCTTGTTCACTGTATTCTTCTAAAAAGCACTGCGTTCAGTTGGAGCAAAGTTTTACAACTGACTTCATATCACCAACAAAATGAAGAGCAAACACATTGTTAAAAAAAAAACCCTGACCGGAGTGGAGCCAGTACAAAACAAGTCCACCAAGTAACTTTAAATATCATACAAACTGAAAAAGAGGTGAGCTGAAGAAAACTTAGGTAGAATGCACAGAGAGTGACCCTGTCTGTGTGTGTGTGAGATAAGCTGCAGAGACGTGTCTGTGTAGGGGGGGGGCTGGCACTGTGTGTGACTGGGCAATCACAGAGCGTGAAGACAGTCAGTTAGCATGGAGTTTGCATGTTTCTCCATGTTTGCGTGGGTTTCCTCCAGGTGCTCCAGCCCCCCGCAACCCTTAACTCACTCGATGCCATTGACTCTAAAACGCCTCTTGTCTGATAGTAACGCCCCGCGCCAAAGACGCGTCATCGAGCCAATTTCTTTTCTTCTTTTTCTTTTCTTGTGGTATGTTTGTTGTTGACATGGACATAGAACTCAATTTTCTATGGGTCTTGAAAAAACACTCAAATGCTGAAGAAATCCTGGCACTGGGATGTTCTGAACTTTGAAAATGGCTGGCACTCAATGAGTTAATTGGACTAAGCGGTTGAAGATGAGTGTGTGTGTGTGTGTGTGTGTGTGTGCATTCAGGTGCTTTTTTTGAGTCGGGGCTACATACGAGGTCTGTTAGAAAAGTATCCGACCTTTTTATTTTTTGCAAAAACCTGATGGATTTGAATCACGTGTGCTTGCATGAGCCAACCTTGAACCTTCGTGCGCATGCGTGAATTTTTTCATGCCTGTCGATTGCGTCATTTGCTGGTAAGCAGCCTTTGTGTGAGGATGGGTGGAGTCTCTCGCCGGATTTTCTTTGCAAGGAAAATGGCAGAATGACTGGAGCAGCGCGACTGCATCAAATTTTGCCAGAAACTGGGCGACAGCCAGGTGGAAACCATTCGGATTATTCAGACGGCTTTCGCTGATGATCCTCTGGGTATCACACAGATTAAGGAGTGGTACAACTGGTTTAAAGACGTCCGCACAACGATGGAGAGCGAGCTGCTCTTCCACCATTCGGAAGATTCAGACGGCTTTCGGTGGCTTTTCAGTCGTGTGACTATCCGAGAAATTGTGGACGAGGTGAGCATGTCACAACATGTCCTGTGAGGCTTCAACACGAAGGCACTTTGGCTGCGCCATCAGCTTCGTGCCAAAGCCATCGGCATGAATTTCGTTGCAACTCTTTTCATGGCCAAATCTTCTGTCACAGTGGAATGTGCCGGCAAAGTGCTGATGTCCACCTCTTCTGCAATTTCTCAGATAGTCACACAACGGTCCTGCATCACCACAGTGTTCACTTTGGAGTGATCTGGTCATTTCAGCATGTTGATGGCCGACCGGAGCGCGGCGCGCTCTCTACCGTTGTGCGGACGTCTTTAAACCGGTTGTATGGCTCCTTAATCTGTGTGATGCCCATAGGATCATCACCGAAAGCCGTCTGAATAATCCGAATGGTTTCCACCTGGCTGTCGCCCAGTTTCTGGCAAAATTTGATTCATTCCGCCATTTCCTTGCAAAGAAAAAATGATGAGAGACTCCACCCATCCTCACACAAAGGTTGCTTACAAGCAAATGACGCAATCGACAGGCGTGAAAAAATTCACGCATGTGCACGAAGGTTCAAGGTTGGCTCATGCAAGCACACGTGATTCAAATCCATCAGGTTTTTGAAAAAAATAAAAAGGTCCGATACTTTTCTAACATACCTTGTATATTTATTAGATGGAAATCCTGCACATAGCTCATCCAATGACTCTTTTTTTGAGCGTGGTTTATTATCCTGTTTTAAAGTATATTAGATTATGGGTAACGTGCAATGTGCTGGTGAATTTTCCATAGGCATGCAAGCAGTGCTTGTGGTTGTATTTATTGATTTTTTTTTTTTTTTTTGAGACAGAAATGTTTGCAGAGCACTTGATGTCCAAGACAAATTTGCCCTTCTGGACAATAAAATGTATTGTATCATATCATATTTGTATCTCCCTGCTCATTCGGGTATGCTTAGCCAGTCAAGAGCAAATAGATACCTGAACAGTGCAGTGTACCTTGGGCGGTCCTTGTGAATACTCTGTTTGGGTGCTAGTAAGGAATGGTTCCAAAACTCCCACAACATGCCCTTCTATAATGTGGAGGCTTAATCTGGTAAATGCTCAGATTTGCACTCAAGAGTATGCTTCCCCCCAGTGAGAGTAATGTCCCCCCAGACTTGCCCCAAATGGATGTGCACCATGTGCTGCCTCTGCTGCAGCTCACTATGTGAGTCAGAGTAAGCCCAATGTAAGCCATGGCCAGCCAATCACACAACGCTCCTCCGAAAGATAAACCAATCACAAGGCGGCTCTCTTGTGGCTTACATTGGAACAGTAACACATGCGTGAACATGCCCAGAATCCTACAGCGTCAGTTAAGGTAAATTTTATTTCATCTTAACCTGTAGAAATTCTGTATTTCATTTTAATCTGTAGAAAATCCACCATTGGATTAAATGTACACACCTAAATAAGGTCGTACAGGACAGAATTTTCATCTAAACTGGGAACAGTGCAACGTTTTTATTTTTATCTTCATTTTACATACAGTCCCAACTTTTTCTGATTTGTGGTTGTTTCTGTTGCATTTCTGAAATTGTTTCTCCTCATCAGTCACGTTTTGTGCTTAAACACTACATTAAGCTCAAGATAGAACAAATAAATACCTTTGGAAAATAACAGTGGTAAAGTTCAGAGTTCTCACCTGATTTTTGTGATCTGTGCGTCTGAACATTACCACAGCTTCTCCATGTCAGGGTTTTTTTTTTAACTCATGTATGCGTAATTTTTGCTCAGTTCATTTATATATTCTCATTTTTTAAATATGTTTTTAAAGATATCTGACCGTTTATTTCATCTCATGATCTCATAAATTCAGTATACGATGCACACATGGTGTGAACAGGTTAGTAACGGCAGAATCACACCGGGAGAGAAAGTTCAGAGAGAAGTAAAGGCAGCTCCACATTTTAGTTTTGTTTTTTAACATGTTCACTCGGGTTAAAATCCTCTCTCTGCTCCGCGCTCGCTGCGTGCACTGATGGTTCTCAGACTGTAACATGTCGTGCCTCCATTCAGGAATCTCCCTCCCCCACCCCCTCCCTCGCAGTCTGCAGCCTGTTGACTCCACGCGCGCACACACACACACTGACAGCTCCTTCGGTAAACTCCGCATTTTAGACGGCTTTGAAGAAGACAGCCACTATTTTAATCGGCCATCTTATCCAAACGGCAGGACGGATCGCTCCTCAGCCTCCATGTTATTGTCCCGCCTTAAGACAAGAGCAAAACAGAGTGAGTGAGGCTGCAGCACAATGATGTCATTTTATGCTTTGTGGATAAAATAAATAATTCAAGGTAATCGCGAATATGAAAAATAATCGTGATTGGCGAATATTGTAATAATTGTGACTGCCCTAAATATAACCGGAAGGGGTTTGGCAGGCAGATAAACCCCTACAAATATTCAGAATACTAAGGAATTACTGTATTTTTTAAAATACCCACTAATTCCAGTGGCCAAAAGTAATTAGACAATTGACAGACAAGCACTGTCAGGGGTGGGTGTGGCCTATTCCATCATCATTTTGTGGCAAATTCAGCATATGAAAAGATCTGGAGATGATTCAGAACAATGCCCGTTGCTGCCAGTTGTGTGGTTAAATAATTGCTATAATGTCACTTGTAAAATGTTTTATGTGCCTTAAAATATCACTGGGGTATGAAGTGCCCTCCCCCACCCCTGTCATGTTGCAGATGAAACATAACCTTAGAGAAAACAAAGAAAAGCCTTCAATGAAAGCTTTTTAGGTAAACTGTGAAGATCTTGAAACCCAATCCAAGAAAAAGTTTATTAAATGTTAATTAATGACAGTGTTTCCTGGAGCAGCACACTGACGTATAAACTACCCTGAATATGAATGTCAAGTTTAAAATGTAAATTTCTGTTAATCAGAGATGTGTAACATTTAGACAAACATACAATAGCTGAAACTAAAAATAAATGTGATGTCTTCATTTAACACTTTGTAGCTGAATTGCAAAGTGTGTGTTTGTTTGAGGCTTTGAAGTCTATTTATTCCTGTTCAAAGAAGCCAGCAGCAACACACAGCTGATATAACAAGCTTTGTGTGTGCACGTGATGCGCTCGGGATACTACCCTCCTACTTCCTGGAATACACTCTAACTGCATTGCCATACGCTCGTTATTTACTCATTTGGACCAATCGGATTATTGTGTAATCAAATTATTCCACATGAATTATGGGCAAAATCCATTTTTACTGCAAACATCCAGTTAATTAGAACCAGGACACACCTGCTGTGTCCTTGTTCTTTTATTTGTGTGAAGTGTTTAAGTGTTTCTATTGAAAAAATGTTTATTCAAAGTAGTCACCACAATGCCAGGCAGTTTGAAGGATTGTGGAGGGAAAAAAAGGGTCAGTTAAAGCAGCTGTGTGTACACTGTTCCAGGATGGTGGAGCTTTGGGGATAAACAAATGTCTCATGTGCATAATCTATTGAAAACATCATCGCATACTGACAAGAAATGTTAGAGCCACAGAGATAAAAAACAAACAAAGAAATGTAGAGTGGGCATTGTCAATGCTTGAAAAGCAAGTAAGGTGTACCTCGGGGGCCATCTTGTTCAAGGATTTGAATGAAATTACACAATGTAAACAAAAGGTTGTGGGGGGAGGGTGACAGCCGGTCATCCAGTTGAGTGACTTAAATACTGAATGCTTCAGAATCACAATATAACAGCCACTGACTGGGTGCTATGTGTTATGATCTGTCCCCTGTCTGTGTCTTTTGCCCTTGCATTAGTTGTCATGGTGGTCTGTCTCCTGTCTGTGTTGTATCTGTTAGCCATGTTGTTTTTCTGTGTTTGCACACCTTAGCCTTTTTTTTTTAGTTCATTAGTTGTTAGCCATTTGTTCTTTGGTTTGTGTTTTTTTTTTACCCTGTGGTTCCCCTTTTAGTTCGGTATTTAATTTTGGTGTTTGTTTTCTACTTACCCCCAGAGTTCATTAGGGTTTGTGACACTTTGTCATTTTCTGTGTCTGTAGGCATGTCTTTGTCACTCAGTCTCCCCTACAACTGCTTTACATTCCCAGCCACAGCACCTGCTACTTGTCTGTTTGTTTGCATAGCTATTTTAGCCCCACAGTGTTCCCTATTGCTTTGCCAGATTATTCTTTGACACCTCCCGGTTATTTGCTATTTGTGACGTCTTCATATTGATTGCCTTTTTGTCTGATCCTGGTTGTTTGTTTGAGTGCTACACTAACTCCTCCAGGGAGAAAAAGCAAGTAAACTGTTAGCCTGGAGGATAAAAAAAAATGCAATCAGACAGAGCAATTCTTAGTATAAAAACAAACTTGGATGATCTAACTTATGACCCTCTAGAAATAAACGATAGCTTTAGGACATTTTATGAACATTTGTATAAATCAGAATGTAACGTGAACGAAGAAATCCAAAACAACTTCCTGGATAAATTACAATTTCCAAAACTGTCAGAGGAAGATAATGAAATATTGGACAGGACATTGACAATTACTGATATAAAAGAAGCAATAGGAAGTTTGAACAGCGGCAGAGCACCGGGGCCAGATGGACTACCGGAAGAATTCTATAAGATGTTCAAAGATAAAGTAGCCCAGCCACTCTTAGACATGTTTAAAGAATCATACAAAATTGGGACCCTCCCAGACACCCTAAGATTAGCAACTATCATCCTCATTTTAAAACCTAACAAACCACAAACAGATTGTGCATCATATAGGGGAATAAGTCTCATGGGATGCGATTTGAAAATATTGTGCAAAGTGCTCTCCAAAAGACTAGAAAGGTGTGTACCCAAATTGATATTGGATGATCAACAAGGATTCGTTCAACAGAGACAAGGCTATCATAATATCAGACGTGTGTTAAATGTATTATATGAGAAACATAATGCTCGTGATACAGCAATATTGTCAGTAGATGCACGTCAAGCGTTTGATAGGATAGAATGGCACTATCTGTTGAAACTACTCCCAAGATATGGAATGGGGGAAAACTTCATCAAATGGATTAAATTGTTATATACAAACCCCACTGCCCAAGTTTTAACTAACAATAACCTTTCCAGACCATTTCATTTACAACGTTCCACTAGACAAGGGTGCCCCCTGTCACCAATTCTTTTCATACTAGCTATGGAACCCCTGGCTATAGCGGTGAGAGCCCAGGTAGGACTCTCGGGAGTCAACATTGGTGGTAGAAATCATTTGATATCCTTATTTGCGGATGACATAATATTCTTTTTAACAGACTTAAAGAACACTATTCCTAACCTGATGAACCTGCTTGAGAAATTTGGCGAATTTTCCGGATATAAAATCAATAATAGTAAATCAGTACTACTGTTTCTTAATGATGAGGACAGGAAATCCCCTCCAATAAAAACCAAATTCACTATCACTACAGATGGGTTCAAGTATCTGGGAGTCCAAATCACCCCAGATATAGATAAAATTGTCACTATAAATTACGATCCCTTGGTAGATGAGGTCACAGAAACACTTGGTCGCTGGTCAAGTTTACCTATTTCTATGATAGGACGCATTAATATAATAAAGATGTCAATTTTACCAAAATTTTTATATTATTTTCAAACACTTCCTTTGCCACTACCTCGATCATTTTTTGATAAATTGAACAAAATATTCAGTGAATTCATATGGAACAAGAGGAAAGCAAGACTTCGGTTCAAGCTACTTTATTTACCTTATGAAAGAGGGGGCCTTCAATTTCCAAACCTTCAGTGGTATTATATGGCAGCACAATTAACATCAGCATTGCACTATTTCAGTACAGGCACTCCTCCAGCTTGGGTATCCATCGAGCAACAATCAATCCCAAATTTACCAATAAACAACTATCTATATTCATCTGATATAAAACTACTTAAAAAACAAACAAAAAATCCATTTCTAAAAAACACAATAACTGTATGGTACAATGCCCATAAACTTGTCAAAAACCCTATAACAATATCTCGTTTCTCACCTATATGGAACAATAACCAGTTCATACCAGGTGGGATGGATGGAGGATTCAAATTATGGAAAGACAAAGGCATTCAGACAATCAAGGACCTATATGTAGATGGAAAACTGCTTACATTCAATGAATTGTGTGAAAAATTTCAAATCCCCAAAAAGCACTTTTTTAAATATTTACAAATAAGAAATTTTATATCATCAAAATATAGAGAAAGTACGAATATCCCCTGTCTATCAACAATTGAAGAAATTACTATAAAACACCAGAAAGGGAAAGGTCTATTATCAAAATTTTACAACCTGCTCATGGTCCATTCTAAAGATTCAACACTAGATAAATTGAATGCTTGGAGGAATGACTTGCATGAAAATATAAGTGAAACTGAATGGAACGAAGCATGTTTAAGAGCACAGAAACAAACAATAAATACAAGACTTAAACTACTTCAATACAAATGGCTAACAAGGACATATATAACTCCTGAAATACTTCACCATATCTCTAATAATATTCCCGACACTTGTAATAAATGTGGTAACTTTAAAGGAACTCTTGTACACTGTCTTTGGGAATGCGCGACAATTCAACTTTTTTGGAAAAATGTAATTCAATGCTTAATGGAAATATTTAATATAAACATTCCACTTTGTGCAAAATTATGTATATTGGGAATATATCCTGATGGCCTATTGAAAAAAAAACAAGTGAAACTATTGGATTTTGGACTTTTACAAGCTAGAAGAGTTATTGCTCTGAATTGGAAGAATATTGAAGCCCCTTCCCCAAGACAGTGGATTAAGGAACTTTCAGAATGTATAGGTCTTGAAAGACTGACATATATAGTCAAGGGTAAACGAAAAGATTTTGTTAAATTGTGGGAACCATATTTGAATATTATATCTATGAAATAGGAAATACAGAAGTCATCTCTACATTATTATTATTATGCATTTTCCTTTTTGTTACTGCTGAATAGTGATATTTGAGTGGATTGTGATAAATTGCGCAATGTAAGGTTTATATGTGCACAAGTATGGATGTGTATGTGTGTGTGTGAAGAAAAAAAAAAAAAAAAACTCCTCCATATCAGACTCCTTCTGTTTGTTGGACTGGACTTCTACACTGGTAAATAAATCACCTTTGTTTTCCTTTTACATCCTGTGTGGTTACTGGCTGCATATATTGGGATCGCTCAGAAACTGAATACACAACAGCTATGATGGTTTGAAGCTATCAAACCAATAACTGTTCCATTTATGCTTTAATATCCTCACATTTTTCAGTGGAATGTAGTAGATTTCAATATGCTCTGCAAAACGGTTCAGTTGACCATTTTAATGAACATGAACAGAGTTATCAAATGCCTTTGTTATTGAAAGAAAGGTTACTGGATTCCATTTCAAAGAATAAATTTTCACCAAAAAACATAAAGGTAATTGCTCACACAAGATGGCAGACAAAAATATTGTGGAAGTGAGCTTGATATCCACTGTACCTTTTTTATCATCTCTATAATATTTGAACACTGTTGCTACAACCTTTGGAAAATATAATTTAGCTGTACTTATAGCAATCTCGTGGTGATGAGGAACATTGCCTCTTGATCGATTCCTGGAGGGGGAATGGTGGGCGTGAAGACGACTGAACAGGTCCAGTCTTGACTGTTTCTGTTTCTGACAGACACTGCACATGGTTGCTGCAGGAAGCTTCTGCCGGTCAGGATCTTGCTCTCTCTTCTTCATCTTTCTCTTCTGTGCTGTTCGTCAACATTTTTTGGAAAACCTCCACTCGTGTGGATCAGACACCATCAAAAACAAAAAGTTTTTATTTTTCATATGTACTTAATTGTGAGATCAAGCACCAAAATATCTGTGAATTTAAGTTTTGACTACCTATGACATAGACTATACCTCCAGGAACAAGCTTGAACTATCAAACATGCTGTTGTTAGGGATGCTGCAATTAAGTGTTTTGCCCTTGATCCCGATACTGAGTCCAGATCCAATATTTGTATTTTCCTAGACAGTGCCCGTAGGAAGTTTGTATTCCTATAGGAAATTGGGAGCTTAAGTAGTATGAGGCTGTGTTTGAAAGTGGGATGTAGAAGGTGGTGCACTTATGTTATATTTATTATTATGTGAATATAGTATTTTATATTGTTTTTAAAAATCTATTTATTATCAATTATATAAAAATAAAAGTATTCCTATTGGGCACTGTCGTCTTGTTTGAGGGTGGGTGCTAAAGGGGTAAAATATGAGACTATTTCTCTACTTTTGGCATACAAACCATGGCATTTTCAATGTGTTTTTGGGCAAATTAGATGCAAACAAAGTGAAAATGCAAAGAAAAAGTGACAATGTGGTGGGAAAGTGGACATGTGTTGTGGTTGGTTTATGACCCGGAGCACAAACGTGTCGAGGCGGTTTTGCAGGCAAAAGAACAGAACTACTCTGGTTGCACTTACTGACATGACGTCTCCCACTCGCCTCGTCTTTTTTTCTCCACTGGGAGCTGAAAAAAAAACCCTTTTTGCAACTGCTTCGGTGATTGCAGCCAGAAACAAAACAGTACACCATTTTTCTGTGTGAACGTATACTGTGTATTATTGTGCAATGGATCAGAGGTCCCCATAAGTAGTCAAATCCGACGATATCACACAAGGTTCAAGCGAGACTGCTGTCCCCTATTAAACAGGTTTATGGAAGAGAGTCAGACAAAATTAAACAGAACATTTATAATATTTGAAACAACTATAGATAATATATTATTCAGCTTATGTACTTAATGAAACATTGTACAAACTGGGAAAATATAATATTTTGTTCAGCTTCTGAACTTACTGAAATGTTGCACAAGTAGTGGGAAATTTGTGGGAAAACAGATTTTAGCTAACATCTCCTTAGTGTTGTCAAGTTAAATTCAGTTGTAAGCAACACTGACAGCATGCCTTCACAGTTATAGTATTTGTTGGGATGCTGGAATAAAGCATTTTATTGTGAAATGGTGTGAGCAACATGGACTATCTGATGTTGTTTAACTTTGCTACCAGTAGTAGAGAAGCTTGAATCTTCGACTGGACTGGGTTGCTTGACGTGAGGACATTTCGCTTCTAATCGCAGAAGCTTCCTCAGCTAAATTTCTTGCTCTGGTAATCTGACTTCTGTCTTGACTCTTGTAGAGAAGAACAAATAGAAGCCAGCAAAAGCTGGAGTTTTAAACCTAACAAGACCACTCCTAATGAGAGGCAGACTGCTTTTGGCTAGTGACTAACAATTGCTCTAATTACCACCTATTGTACTCTAGTTAGCATCCTCCTAATGACAGGGCGGCTGTCCCTCCTAACGATGGGACTGACGCCTCCCCTGATGCCTCTCTTGACGACGTGAATGACTCATTACCATGAACAAAAGAGTGAAACTGCTTTGACATGAGTACCCCATTGTAAACAGGGGACAAAGCGTGTCTCAGACCCTCTCCCCGGATAAGGCTGGGTTTCAGCTGTTTCACATACAAAGCTTCCTTCACTCCTCTCTCAAACCATTTCTTTTCTCTGGCTAAGATTTTAATTTCCATGTCCTCAAATGTGTGGTTAGGATCTTTCAGGTGGAGATGAATGAATGATTTGCTACCAGTAACATCAGCGAGCCACGCTATCTTGGAAGTACAAATGCTACAATGTTAATCAAAATAAAGATTTTGAAAATTAATCCCAGAAATTTTCATAATAAAGGATGAACATCATTGTGTCATGCACAAGCCATATCTGAAAGCTGAGGTTCCTCTGACAAACAATCAGAGAGATATGTGAGCCACATACTCACACACAGACATTTCTTGATAATACATTTGCACAGGACACACTACAAGTAAATTAAACTCTGCACTCGGCTTTAGATCAGATCTTTCTTGGTCTGTGTCACAATCACTGTCTGCTGCCTGATGATAGCATTAAATTCAAGTCTTTTAGCTAATGCTTTCATCCAAAGCACCTTCCAATTAAAGAATCACAATCAAGCTTACAGTTCAACGTGGCACTTCAGCACAACACCAAATACAAGCTTTACAAAGAGGCCAGATGATGGGTATCATCTTTAGATACTTTGTTTTGTGTAAACCTGATCCTGTCACATTTCAGAAGCTAAGCAAAGTAGCTCCTGATCAGTACCTGGATGCGAGACTTCTTAGGAAGACCAGTAACTGTGCAACACTGGACTTCCATTAGGAAGGGAATGTGGCATAAAACTTGTACCAAATGCAGGTCTATCCTGGATCTACTGTGCTAACCCCAAACAAATGGGGGCAGGCAGCTGAAAGACTACAGTATCATCATGACATACAAACCAGTGAGTGACATTGCTAAAATACAAGTGCTTGGTGTGAGACAGGGATGTTAAAAGAGGAGCTACTTTTGAAAAACACATTTTTTATGATTTCATTCAGTCCCTGTGCAGACATCCTCAGGCCATGATTATTTTTAGTGCAGGGACTCATAACAAATCATGAAATTCCATAAATGTGCTGATTTACTCCACTTCAAGAATAACTGCTCAGATAAAAAACCCAAACCCTCAGACAAATCATATCTGATCTTAGCTAGAGTATGGAAGCAATATTTGCTTTCCGGGACATTATGTTGCTTTTGACACTAGTGGTGCTAAAATACTGCAAGAAACAACTAATCCTTCAGGTAACAGTAACATCTCAAAGATATTCATTAATGAATGAGAATGAGCTAGAAACATGGACTACCACACAGAGACATCTAAAAAAAAACAAACAAGGTATGCAGAGGACCACAGTGCAGCCAGAGGCCTGATATACGAGTATTTGTTCGCCCCAGCCATGCAGAAATCTTCATAGAAAACCCCCTTTCTGTATCTCATAGTTACTAAAGTATGGTCATAATTGTATTTTAAGACAATGACCTCTGATATGACCTTGACCTTAGACCTATGATCTTGACATGATGTGCTGTGAGAGGATGGTCCACCGAGTTTACCCACCAAGTTTCAATGAAACTGGTCTTTCCATTATGGAGATATTGCCACACACAGAAAAATAGACAAATAGTCATGGCCATTATTAAAGCCTCTTTCCACTTTGCCACAAGGATAATAATCACAATCATACACATAGAGTCAAATATGGGCTATCCGCATCAGATTGACACTTCCAATTTACTTAGATAAGGATTAATCCCAGGCTCTGCCATTTCTTTTCCACTAGGTCAAGCCAAGGAAAATGTCAGAGCAATGCAGGGAATGTGAATTATAATTTTTTTTTGACAAACCCTCTTGCAATATTTCAGTTTGTCAATCATCTCATCCACTTGAAACCCTGAAATAATTATATGACTATGTATCATGTAGGTTTATTTATAGTTTTCTCATTAGTTACAATTCGATATGCAGCAGTCTGTGCTTCAAGTTCCATTACTTCTTCTTCTTTTTCTTTGTCTTTCGGCTGTTCCCGTTAGGGGTCGCCACAGCAGATCAATCGTTTCCATCTCACCCTGTTCTCTGTATCTTCCTCTGTCACACCAACCACCTGCATGTCCTCTCTCAGCACATCCATGAACCTCCTCTTTGGTCTCCCTCTTCTCCTCCTGCCTGGTGGCTCCATCCTCAGCATCCTTCTCCCTATATACCCTGGGTCCCTCCTCTGCACATGTCCAAACCATCTCAATCTTGCCTCTCTGACTCTGTCTCCAAACCGTCCCACCTGAGCTGTCCCTCTGATATGTTCATTCCTAATCTTGTCCATTCTTGTCACTCCCAAAGAGAATCTCATCTTCAGCTCTGCCACCTCTAGCTCCGCCTCCTGTCTTTTTGTTAGTGCCACCGTCTCTAAACCATACAACATAGCTGGTCTCACTGTAAACTTTCCCCTTCACCCTTGCTGATATTCTTCGGTCACAAATCACTCCTGCCACCTTTCTCCACCCACTCCACCCTGCCTGCACTCTCTTCTTCACCTCTCTACCACACTCTCCATTACTTTGAACAGTTGACCCCAAATATTTAAACTCATCTACTTTCACCACTTCTACTCCTTGTAACTGCACTATTCCACTGGGCTCCCTCCCATTCACACACATGTACTCAGTCTTGCTTCTACTGACTTTCATTCCCCTTCTCTCCAAAGCATATCTCCACTTCTCCAGACTAGACTCAACTTGCTCTCTACTCTCACTACAGATCACAATGTCATCTGCAAACATCATAGTCCATGGGGACTCCTGTCTGAGCTCATCCGTCAACCTGTCCATCACCACTGCAAACAAGAAAGGACACAGAGCTGATCCTTGGTGTAATCCCACCTCCAACTAACATACTTCTCTGCCACTCCAGACTTCCTCATACAATACCACAACTCTTCTCTTGGCACCCTATCATAAGCTTTTTCTAAGTCCACAAACACACAATGTAACTCTTTCTGTCCTTCTCTGTACTTTTCCAACAGTATTCTCAGAGCAAACATTGCATCTGTAGTGCTCTTTCTTGGCATGAAACCATATTGCTGCTCACAGATCTTCAACTGTTTTCTAAGCCTAGCTTCTACTACTCTTTCCCATAACTTCATGCTGTGGCTGATCAGCTTTATGCCTCTGTAGTTACTGCAGCTCTGCACATCACCCTTGTTCTTGAAAATAGCAACCAGCACACTTCGTCTCCACTCCTCAGGCATGCTCTCACTTTCCACGATTTTATTAAACAATCTGGTTAGAAACTCTACTGCCATCTCTCCTAGACATTTCCATGCCTCCACTGGAATGTCATCTGGACCGACTGCCTTTCCACTCTTCATCCTCTTCATAGCAGCCCTCACTTCTTCCTTGCTAATCTCTTGTACTTCCTGATTTACTCTCACCACATCATCCAGCCTTTTCTCTCGCTCATTTTCTTTATTCATCAACTCTGCAAAATATTCCCTCCACCTTCTCAGCACACCCTCCTCACTTGTCAGCACATTACCATGTGCATCTTTTACCACCCTAACCTGCTGCACATCCTTTCCAGCTCTGTCCCTTTGTCTGGCCAATCGGTACAAGTCCTTTTCTCCTTCCTTACTATTCAACTTCTTGTACAGCTCACAATATGCCTTTTCCTTTGCTTTTGCAAAATCAACTACCATCTGTCCTTCCCCATTCTTATCCTTGATACCATATCTACCTATTACTTCCTCATCACCTCTGTTCCCTTCACCAACATGCCCATTGAAGTCTGCTCCTATCACCACTCTTTCATGCTTGGGCACACTCTCCACCACCTCATCTAACACACTCCAGAAATCTTCTTTCTCCTTCATCTCACAACCTATCTGTGGGGCATATGCACTGATGATATTCATCATCACCCCTCAGACACTCGCTTAACCTCCAACACACTTTTAACATACTCTTCCTTTAAAATGACCCCAACACCATTTCTCTTCCTGTCCTCACCATGGTACAACAACTTGTACCCACCGCTGATGCTCCTGCTCTTACTTCCCTTCCACTTGGTCTCTTGCACACACAATATGTCTACCTTTCTCCTCTCCATCATATCAGCCAGCTCTCTCCCTTTACCAGTCATACTACCAACATTCAAAGTCCCCACTCTCATTTCCACCCTTCTAGTTTTCTTCTTCTTCCGCTGTTCGTGGCAACGTTTTCCTCCTCTTCTTCGTCGTCTTCGCCCAGCAGTAGCCCAATTTCCACCGGCACCCTGTTGGGCAATAGCACCGGTGGCAGATGTTGTTAACCCGGGCCGCGACCGATCCGGTATGGGAATTCGATTCTGAGTCTGCATAGTTCAGTTAGTTTGGTTGGCTTGTTTTACGCCGGATGCCCTTCGCCGGATGCCCTTCGCCGGATGCCCTTCCTGACGCAACCTTCCTCATTTATCCGGGCTTGGGACCGGCACTCAGAATGCACTGGCTGCACACCCAATGTGGCTGAGTTCAAGTTCCATTACTTAAAGGGAACATATTACACATTTCAACCAGCTAATGTGGGTCAGCTGGGGTCTTAAAAATGTACAACATTTGTACCTATTAAGAAATCCTGTGTCCTCTAAAAAAGAAGGTATCCAGAGGATACCAGTACCTCGCCACCACCAGCTAATTTATGGGCTTCACTTAATGTCATCACTTGTTGGTAGGTTGATGTCACAAATTTATTCATGCCATTTAACAAACTTCTACAGAAATATGGGGTTGGGAGAGACTATCAACAACTGAACTCAAGAATCAAAGAAAAAAATAGGTAACCAACAACACATTGCAACAGTCTCAGCTAATTAAAGAACTTATGAAAATCAATAACTCAAAAAAGTAATCTCTAAACTATTTACACGTATCTCCAACTTAAATAGAACAATAACACTCCCAACAACCAAGTGCATGGGAAAATGAACTGGCCCATTCCCCCAACACTGCCCTCTGGGAACAAATTTGTAAAAACACCTTCTCCATGACCACTTACACCAACCTGAAGCTTATACAATATAAATTTATATACAGAGCCCATATCACTCAAAGCAGAATGTTTAAAATGGGACTGACCAACACATATCTGTTCACAGTGCACTCTTTGTCTACCTGTTCAGTCGCTATGGGTTTTGGTCACTATACACTCTCTACCATCCTGAGCTGCAGAGTCCCAACATCACCACTCCATCTCCTTGGCGATATCTACAAAGTTCACATCCCATCCAAATTCAAAAATCCATTGCTCATCTCTCTAACTGTTGCTAAAATAGAATAGAATAGAATGTCTATTTGTCATTGTGCATGCAAGCACAACGAAATTAAAAGTGCAATCTCACCTCAAGATGTATGTACATATGCATGGGGGGTAGGGAGAGTTCCCATGGGATAAAAAAAGCTTTTTAACCTACCATCCCTGGTTCTCAAGACCAGGCACCTAAGTGGCTCTACTCTACTCTTTTCTACTCTCCTATTTTACTCTTCCTTTTTAGATATTTAGATATACCTTTGTATACTGGCATAGTTCCACCTTAGAATTGGAATATAACATATAAGATATACCTTACTGAATTTTCATATAATAAATCAACACTAAAATGATACTAAAATAATACTAATACTAAAAACACTCACAAATTCATTCTTACACAGTACGGAAATTGCATAAAAAGATTATTGTCCAGTGGTATTTAGTGCACAAATGGCTCTTGCAACAAAGCTATTTTTCAGTCTGTTTTTGTTTTCAATGTCCTGTACCATGTGCCTGATAGCAGCAGTTCAAACAGATGATGTCCAGGGTGGGAGGGGTCTCTGACTATGTTTTTTGCCTTCCTGAGGCAGCGTCAAGTATACAATTTCTCTAGTGAAGGTAAACAGCCAGTGATCTTCTGGGCTGTGGTGACAACCCTCTGGAGAGCTTTCCTGTCTGCGACTGTGCAGCTGGAAAACCGAACATGCAGACAGTAGGTCAAAATGCTCTTTACGGAGCAGTGATGGCCAACAGCAGTCTCTGTGGAAGGTGGTTGTTCCTGAGAACCCTCAGGAAATACGAGGTCTGCCGGCTCAACACAGCCTTCACTTTGGAAATTAACTGGTCATTTCAGCCTGTCGATGGCCGCTCGGAGCGCGGCACGCTCTCTGCCGGTGTGGGCCGTCTTTAATCCGGTTGTAATGGTTCTTAATCTGTGTGACGCCGACAGAATCTTCACCGAAAGCCATCTGAATTTTCTGAATGGTTTCCACCTGGCTGTCTCACACAGTTTCTGAAAAAATTTTCATGGAGCAAAGTGGCAGTCGCGCAGCCATTTCCCTGACAATGAAAATCCGACCAGGGGGCTGGACCAGTGCTCACTCAAAGCCTGCCCACAGGTGAATGACACAACCGACAGGTGTGAAAAAACTCACGCATGCGCACAAAGGTTCAACCTTGGCTGATGCAAGCGCACATGATTCAAATCCATATAGTTTTTGAAAAAAATATAAAGGTCCTTTACTTTTTGGACAGACCTCGTACAGTCTCTGCCGTGCCTTCTTGGTGGTAGCCATGGTGTTGGTGCTTCAAGTCAGGTCATGCTCAAAAACAGGAAGTCAGAGACCCTTTCCACACAGTCCCCTCCAATTCCTCCTCCTATAGTCCACAACCATTGCCTTTGTTTTTGAGGTGTTCAGGATCAGGTTGTTTTCCTTCCACCATACAGACAGCTGCTGCACCTTGTCTCTATAGGCGGTCTCATCCTCACCAGAAATGAGTCCCACCTAAGCGTGGGCAAAAATACAGCGGTTTCATGGTATTATGTATAGCATTAAAATCTGCTTTAACAACATTATGGCTTTTTGCACATGAAGCGCGCGTGATTCAGGCGCACTAACTGACACAATGTCTACCGCTACGAGCACTATACCAATGATAACTTTAGAGAAAATACCAAAATAATCATCTCTCTTTTAGACATGTAGCATATGCCCCGTGGGAAACATGACTTACTTGCTTCAGGAGACACGTGGCTGGAATAAGGTCCGGAACTCCAGATGTTCAATACTTGGCCCAGCTTCAGCAACACAGTGCTTGGAATAGATGTATTTGTCCTTCTTGATATGTTTGTGGGAGAAATTTGGTCGACCGCAAGCACGACTCGAGTCCACCGCTTGTACTTGTCAGTGGTTTCAAAGATGGGATTAACTTTACTCCTTCCATGTAATCCTTTGCGGGTATCTTGAATTGCTCCGCGTCCGACACAGGCCATAGCTACGGTGCTTTGTTGCCACCTTTTTTGTTTGAAGGGCTATTCCACGGAAAATAAAGTGAAAAAGCCGACTTGGTCCTTTTAGACGGAGGGAAAAGTTCAGTGCAGGCTTCACCTCCTTCAGTCATGATGCAGAGCTAGCTAATGTTAGCTGCCTGTTTGTAAACAGAGACAGAGGTGCGTGCCAGGGCGAAGATCGACAGCAGCTGCCTCAAGAATTCTCATTACCCGCTCATACCATAGGGACGGTATAACAGAAAATTGTAGTGGTTTTGATACAGTAGCTTTTTCATACAGCAATATACCATGAAACCGATTATCGGCTCATGTCTAGTCCCACCACGGTGGTATCATCAGCAAACTTGATGATATTGTTGCTGGAGTGAGAGTAGGTGCAGTCGTAGGCATAGAGCATGAGCAATGGGCTCAGCACACAGCCCTGAGGACAGCCAGTGCTGAGGCTAATGGCCGAGGAGATGTGAGGGCCGACTCTCACCCTCTGAAAGCGGACCATGAGGAAGTCCAGGATCCACAGGCAGATGGAGTGGGACACTCCCATGTCCAACAACGTAGTCACCAGTCTGCTTGGAAGGATGGTATTAAATGCTGAGTTAATGTCCATGGAGAGCAGCCTAATGTAGCTCCACTGCTTCTCCAGGTGGGACAGAGCCACATGTAGAGCTGTAATGATGGCGTTCTCTTTGGACCTGCTGGCACGATAAACAAAATGGTGAGGGTTGAACCCGGGGGGGGGGAGGTTTCACAGTGATGGAAGTTAGTGCCACCGGGTGATTGTCATTCAGACCAGTGATCTGGGTCTTCTTAGGGAGGGGGACAATAATAGAAAATAATCAAAAAGTAGTTATGAGGCCATTATTGTTGCAAAAGTATTTGCAAATGTGTATTTTGATCTGCGTGTGTAACCAGATCCACAAATGTGTTAAACAATCTGTGTGTAAAAAAAAAAAGAAAAAAAATCAGTGTGTGTTTATTGGATGTGTTCTTACATGTGACTTTATACTACATTCCTGTCCTGTCAGTCTTGTCTTGTCTGTCCTGTCTTACTATACATATATCATCCTGTATTGTATTTTGTCTGTCTCTCACGTTGTTCTGTGTTATTTGTCTCACATTTTGTAATTTTTTTTGTTGTGTGAGCTCCCCTTCTACAACCCCTGGCAAAAATTATGGAATCACCGGCCTCAGAGGATGTTCATTCAGTTGTTTAATTTTGTAGAAAAAAAGCAGATCACAGACATGACACAAAACTAAAGTCATTTCAAATGGCAACTTTCTGGCTTTAAGAAACACTATAAGAAATCAGGAAAAAAAATTGTGGCAGTCAGTAACGGTTACTTTTTTAGACCAGGCAGAGGGAAAAAAAATATGGACTCACTCAATTTTGAGGAAAAAATTATGGAATCATGAAAAACAAAAGAACGCGCCAACACATCACTAGTATTTTGTTGCACCACTTCTGGCTTTTATAACAGCTTGCAGTCTCTGAGGCATGGACTTAATGAGTGACAAACAGTACTCTTCATCAATCTGGCTCCAACTTTCTCTGATTGCTGTTGCCAGATCAGCTTTGCGGGTTGGAGCCTTGTCATGGACCATTTTCTTCAACTTCCACCAAAGATTTTCAATTGGATTAAGATCCGGACTATTTGCAGGCCATGACATTGACCCTATGTGTCTTTTTCAAGGAATGTTTTCACAGTTTTTGCTCTATGGCAAGATGCATTATCATCTTGAAAAATGATTTCATCATCCCCAAACATCCTTTCAATTGATGGGATAAGAAAAGTGTCCAAAATATCAGCGTAAACTTGTGCATTTATTGATGATGTAATGACAGCCATCTCCCCAGTGCCTTTACCTGACATGCAGCCCCATATCATCAATGACTGTGGAAATTTACATGTTCTCTTCAGGCAGTCATCTTTATAAATGTCATTGGAACGGCACCAAACAAAAGTTCCAGCATCATCACCTTGTCCAATGCAGATTCGAGATTCATCACTGAATATGACTTTCATCCAGTCATCCACAGTCCACGATTGCTTTTCCTTAGCCCATTGTAACCTTGTTTTTTCTGTTTAGCTGTTAATGATGGCTTTTGTTTAGCTTTTCTGTATGTAAATCCCATTTCCTTAGGCGGTTTCTTACAGTTCGGTCACAGACGTTGACTCCAGTTTCCTCCCATTCGTTCCTCATTTGTTTTGTTGTGCATTTTTGATTTTTGAGACATATTGCTTTAAGTTTTCTGTCTTGACGCTTTGATATTTTCCTTGGTCTACCAGTATGTTTGCCTTTAACAACCTTCCCATGTTGTTTGTATTTGGTCCAGAGTTTAGACACAGCTGACTGTGAACAACCAACATCTTTTGCAACATTGCGTGATGATTTACCCTCTTTTAAGAGTTTGATAATCCTCTCCTTTGTTTCAATTGACATCTCTCATGTTGGAGCCATGATTCATGTCAGTCCACTTGGTGCAACAGCTCTCCAAGGTGTGATCACTCCTTTTTAGATGCAGACTAACGATCAGATCTGATTTGATGCAGGTGTTAGTTTTGGGATGAAAATTTACAGGGTGATTCCATAATTTATTCCTCAGAATTGAGTAAGTCCATATTTTTTTCCCTCTGCTTGGTCTAAAAAAGTAACCGTTACTGACTGCCACAATTATTTTTCCTGATTTCTTATAGTGTTTCTTAAAGCCAGAAAGTTGCCATTTGAAATGACTTTAGTTTTGTGTCATGTCTGTGATCTGCTTTTTTCTACAAAATTAAACAACTGAATGAACATCCTCCGAAGCCGGAGGATTTTGCCTAAATGGGATTGGTGATGGATGCACTGAATTTTGTGAATGTAATATTTTGAGATTAGAATATTGTGAGATTCGTTTCAAATATGTTAGCAATCACATCATTAAAAATAAAATTGTCCTCAAAAAAAAAAAAAAAAAAAAATTCTGTTAGTTCAATTCATCCAAATTCATTTGGATGCTTGTTCAATGATTGGGGGACCACAAACAAAAATAGTCTGGATTGCCTCGTGTGTAGGGAGGGCAATGCCAGACACCACTGAGGGGAGGGGCAGCAGAAGTCTTTATCACAGCATTTAAGTAAATAAGCACAGACCGAGACGTCATTTCGCAGGCAAGTACAATAATTTGAATTTGATGCGGGTGGAAATGTGTAGCCAATGGCATCTTATAAGAAGTGAGGTATTGTGCCCTTTTGGGATGATCGAAAACAAGATGTGTCTCCTTGTTCTGGATCATCTGTAAGACTAGAAAAACACAAGTTTATTCTTTGTTTCAAATGAGCAGTTACGTAGGAAGTTCAGTAGTATCACTTGCATGGTAGGGTAACATCAGCTAAGGGCCCTGTCCCACTGGGGAGAGGAGTAATTGCGCATGAATTGAGTACACAAATTACAGGCGTTCGTTGTAGTCCGCAACAAAAATGGCCAAAAATGACAAATGTCCCAGTATGAATTACAGATATATTAATAATATATAGCGAATATATGATGAACAGTCACGGTTATATAAAGCATGTAGTGAGGAAACTGATCTGACACATTGAGATTATCACGGCAGTATTACGGGTGTATTATGAATGCATTGCGCACATGTTGCACGTGCACAGCATCTGCATTGCGGTCATAAAAGAAGCGCACTCGGGCTGTTGGCATCACTATTCACACCAACAATACAGGCTCTGGAGCATTTGCTGGACTTAGACAAGTTGATCACAGAGTGTTGTCATGCGAGGGTTAACTGTTGATGAGTTTGGGGAGCAGGAGGGGGAAGCCGCTCGGGTGTGAGACTGTGTTTTTTTGGGGTTTTTTTGAGTGAGTTGTGGCTAAAACAGCAACTCTTCCTTTTGTTGGTGTTAAATAAAAGTCCTGGATTGCAGCAGCTATGTCTTTGTGGATTTACACAGCCGGACCGGCACTGACTGGCAAGTATGTCACTTTCTGCCACATATAGTACTTTGGGTTTATGTGACGTGTTTGTTATGCATTCACAGATTGTCCGCAAATCAGCTGCACAGCAGATGTAATAAAGATGCTTTATTCATGGACAATTTGTATGCATTCGCTACAACATATTTTAGTTTGTGATGTGGACATGATAGGTACGATATATATCTGTTTTACACACTGTCCCAGTCCGCCGCCAAGCCGAAAATCCCCGTCAGTTGTGGATATCAGCAGTTAACGGCAGATATACAGCGCATAGAGTGAGTATGTATTGTGTATGAATTGAGTATTTATGGAGTATGTAAGGCGGATATTATCCGCATCCAAATTTTTGAACAGCTCAAAAATCCTGGCTGCGGACATGCGTGCCTCTGCGGATGATCACGGCCGTGTTCGGATGACGGCCGACTCATACAGTGTTACACGGATATTGCGGATGTTTGGCGAATATGGGCCAATTTTGTGTGGAATCCATACGCAAATCCTCCTAAACGCCAGTGGGACAGGGTCCTAAGACACTTTGGCCATGTGGTGCATCTCTCCAGGCATGATCCATCATGCAGGCGCTTTAGTGTTGAGGACCTCAGTGGCTGTAGAAGGACACCTGCATGCCCATGCTTCATAGATACAACCCCAATTCCAATGAAGTTGGGACGTTGTGTAAAATGTAAATAAAAACAGAATACAATGATTTGCAAATCCTGTTCAACCTATATTCAATTGAATACACCACAAAGACAAGATATGTTCAAACTGATAAACTTTATTTTTGTTCAAATATTTGCTCATTTTGAAATGGATGCCTGCAACACATTTCAAAAAAGCTGGGACAGTGGTATGTTTACCACTGTGTTACATCACCTTTCCTTCTCAATCAATCAATCAATCAATCAATCAATCAATCAATCAACTTTTTTCTTATATAGCGCCAAATCACAACAAACAGTTGCCCCAAGGCGCTCCATATTGCAAGGCAAGGCCATACAATAATTATGAAAAACCCCAACGGTCAAAACGACCCCCCCTTCTAACAACACTCAGTAAGCATTTGGGAACTGAGGACCCTAATTGTTGAAGCTTTGTAGGTGGAATTCTTTCCCATTCTTGCTTGATATACGACTTCAGTTGTTCAACAGTCCGGGCTCTCCGTTGTCATAATTTGTTCTTCATAATGCGCCACACATTTTCAATGGGCAACAGGTCTGGACTGCAGGCAGGCCAGTCTAGTACCTGCACTCTTTTACTATGAAGCCACGCTGTTGTAACACGTGCAGAATGTGGCCCGGCATTACTGTCTTGCTGAAATAAGCAGGGACGTCCCTGAAAAAGACATGTTTGGATGGTAGGATGTGTTGCTCCAAAACCTGGATGTACCTTTCAGCATTAACAGTGCCATCACAGATGAGTAAGTTGTCCATGTCATGGGCACTAACACACCCCCATACCATCACAGATACTGGCTTTTGAACTTAGCACTGGTAACAGTCTGGATGGTCTTTTTTCCTCTTTTGTCCGGAAGACACGACGTCCGTGATTTCCAAAAACAATTTGAAATGTGGACTTAGCAGACCACAGCACACATTTCCACTTTGCATCTGTCCATTTCTAATGAGCTCAGGCCCAGAAAAGGCGGCTTTCGCTTTGCATGGTAGAGTTTTGACTTGCACTTGTAAATGTACAACCCCTAGCAAAAATTATGGATTCACCGGCCTCAGAGGATGTTCATTCAGTTGTTTAATTTTGTAGAAAAAAGCAGATCACAGACATGACACAAAACTAAAGTCATTTCAAATGGCAACTTTCTGGCTTTAAGAAACACTATAAGAAATCAGGAAAAAAAATTGTGGCAGTCAGTAACGGTTACTTTTTTAGACCAAGCAGAGGGAAAAAAATATGGAATCACTCAATTCTGAGGAAAAAATTATGGAATCATGAAAAACAAAAGAACGCTCCAACACATCACTAGTATTTTGTTTTACCACCTCTGGCTTTTATAACTGCTTGCAGTCTCTGAGGCATGGACTTAATGAGTGACAAACAGTACTCTTCATCAATCTGGCTCCAACTTTCTCTGATTGCTGTTGCCAGATCAGCTTTGCAGGTTGGAGCCTTGTCATGGACCATTTTCTTTAACTTCCCCCAAAGATTTTCAATTGGATTAAGATCCGGACTATTTGCAGGCCATGACATTGACCCTATGTGTCTTTTTGCAAGGAATGTTTTCACAGTTTTTGCTCTATGGCAAGATTTCTGTGTAGGCTCTCAGTTGTCCAGGTGGTTTCCATAGTAGAGAAGCTTGAATCTTCGACTGGACTGGGTTGCTTGACGCGAGGACGTTTCGCTTCAAATCGCAGAAGCTTCCTCAGCTAAAATTCTTGCTCTGGTGGTCTGACTTCTGTCTTGACTCTTGTAGAGAAGAATAATCAAGAAGTCACAAAAGCTGGAGTTTTAAACCTAACCAGACCCCTCCTACCGACAGACTGCTATAGGCTAGCGATTAAACAATAGCTCTAATCAGCACCTATTGTGCTCTAGTTAGCACCCTCCTAATGACAGGGCAGCTGTCCCTCTCCTGATGGCTCCCTTGATGACTCTGCTGATGACGTGAATAAACTCATTACCATGAACAAAAGACTGAAACTGCTTTGACCTGAGTACCCCATTGTAAACAGGGGATAAAGCGTGCCTCAGACCCACTCCCAGGTTAAGGCTGGGTTTCAAACGTTTCACAAAGAATGCCTCCTTGACCCCTCTCTCAAACCATTTCTTCTCTCTGGCTAATATTTTAACTTTCTTGTCCTCAAAAGTGTGGTTAGTGTCTTTAAGGTGGAGATGAACTGCAGACTGAGGTCCACTGGCGCCCTCTCTGCGGTGCTGGTATAGCCTTTTGTGTAAAGGTTGCTTAGTCTCACCGATGTAGTGTTCGTTACAGTTTTCCTGACATCTGATAGAATACACTACATTGCTCTGTTTGTAACTAGGGATCCTGTCCTTAGGGTGAACTAATTTCTGTCTCAAGGTGTTAACCGGTTTAAAGTAAACTGGGATTTTGTGCTGTCTGAAGATCCTCTGTAGTTTTTCCCCTACTCCTGCTAAATAAGGGAGAGACACTCCTCTTCTTCTTGTCTCCGTCTCCTGTCTATCTGGTCTCTTTGTTCTCTGGGACTTCTGCACTTTGTCCAGGGACCATCGTGGGTACCCACATACTGAGAGGGCTTTCCGGACACATTGTTATTCTTTAGCCCTTCCCTCTGCAGTTGTGGGCACCTGTAGGGCTCTGTGTTGAAGTGTCCTGATCACCCCGAGCTTGTGTTCAAGGGGTTGGTTTGAGCCAAAGAGCAGATATTGGTCAGTGTGAGTTGGTTTTCTGTAAACCCCTGTCTGGAGTTGCCTGTTCTCTCCAATCGTAACATCACAGTCCAAGAAGGCTAAATGGTTGTTTCTGGCATCCTCACGTGTGAACTTGATATTGGTGTCCAGATTAGCCACAATGGGGGATACTGGAGACCCCATCGCACAACCATGAATCTGCCTGTAGTAATTCCCCCTAAACAGGAAATACATGGTGTTAAGACAGATCTCCAAGAATTGGCAGATGTGGTCTGGTGTGAGTTTGGTCCTTTCAAGTAGAGACTCATCCTCCAGCAGTCTCTGCCTCACAGCTGAGACAGCTTCAGCGGTGGGGATGCAGGTGAACAACAAAGTCACATCAAATGACACGATTGTTTCATCTGCCTCCAGCTGCAGGTCCTTGATCTTGTTCACAAAATCTTGTGTGTTCTCCACATGGTGTTCTGAGTTACCCACTAGAGGAGCCAAAATCCATTTGAGGTGCTTGGCCAAATTGTATGTGATGGAATCTGTGCTACATACAATAGGCCTGAGTGGCACGTCCTGTTTGTGGATTTTGGGCAGTCCATAGATACACGGAGTGGCGTCCCCAGGGTATACTCTGTAGTATGTCTGCCTGTCGATGAGTCCCTCTTTGGCAAGATGGCAAGATGCATTATCATCTTGAAAAATGATTTCATCATCCCCAAACATCCTTTCAATTGATGGGTTAAGAAAAGTGTCCAAAATATCAACGTAAACTTGTGCATTTATTGATGATGTAAATGACAGCCATCTCCCCAGTGCCTTTACCTGACATGCAGCCCCATATCATCAATGACTGTGGAAATTTACATGTTCTCTTCAGGCAGTCATCTTTATAAATCTCATTGGAACAGCACCAAACAAAAGTTCCAGCATCATCACCTTGCCCAATGCAGATTCGAGATTCATCACTGAATATGACTTTCATCCAGTTATCCACAGTCCACGATTGCTTTTCCTTAGCCCATTGTAACCTTGTTTTTTTCTGTTTAGGTGTTAATGATGGCTTTCGTTTAGCTTTTCTGTATGTAAATCCCATTTCCTTTAGGCAGTTTCTTATAGTTTGGTCACAGACGTTGACTCCAGTTTCCTCCCATTCGTTCCTGTTTTTTTTTTTTTTTGTGCATTTTCAATTTTTGAGACATATTGCTTTACGTTTTCTGTCTTGACGCTTTGATGTCTTCCTTGGTCTACCAGTATGTTTGCCTTTAACAACCTTCCCATGTTGTTTGTGTTTGGTCCAGAGTTTAGACACAACTGACTGTGAACAACCAACATCTTTTGCAACATTGCGTGATGATTTACCCTCTTTTAAGAGTTTGATAATCCTCTCCTTTGTCTCACTTGACATCTCTTGTGTTGGAGCCATGATTCATGTCAGTCCACTTGGTGCAACAGCTCTCCAACGTGTGATCACTCCTTTTTAGATGCAGACTAACGAGCAGATCTAATTTGATGCAGGTGTTAGTTTTGGGGATGAAAATTGACAGGGTGATTCCATAATTTATTCCTCAGAATTGAGTGAGTCCATATTTTTTTCCCTCTGCTTGGTCTAAAAAAGTAACCGTTACTGACTGCCACAATTTTTTTTTCCTGATTTCTTATAGTGTTTCTTAAAGCCAGAAAGTTGCCATTTGAAATGACTTTAGTTTTGTGTCATGTCTGTGATCTGCTTTTTTCTACAAAATTAAACAACTGAATGAACATCCTCCGAGGCCGTTGATTCCATAATTATTGCCAGGGTTTGTAGCAACAAACTGTGTTAACTGACAATGGTTTTCTGAAGTGTTCCTGAGCCCACACGGTGAGATCCTTTACATGATGCCGGTTTTTAATGCAGTGCTGCCTGAGGGATCGAATGTCATGGGCATTCAATGTTGGTTTTCGGCCTTGTCACTTACGTCTAGAAAGTTCTCCAGATTCTCTGAATCTTCTGATTATATTATGGACTGTAGATGATGGAATCCCTTAATTCCATGCAATTGAATGTTGAGAAACATTGTTCTTAAACTGTTGGACTATTTTTTCATGCAGTTGTTCACAAAGTAATGATCCTCACCCCATCTTTGCTTGTGAATGGCTGAGACTTTTGGGGATGCTCCTTTTATACCCAGTCATGACACTCACAATAGTGTCCTCAGTTCCCAAACACTTATTGAGTGTTGTTAGAAGGAAAGGTGATGTAACACAGTGGTAAACATACCACTACCCCAGCTTTTTTGAAACGTGTTGCAGGCATCCATTTAAGAATGAGCAAATATTTGCACAAAAACAATAAAGTTTATCAATTTGAACATTAAATATCTTGTATGTGTGGTGTCTTCATTTAAATATAGGTTGTAGAGGATTTGCAAATCATTGTATTCTGTATTTATTTACATTTTAGACAATGTCCCAACTTCATTTCATTTCATTTCATTTATTTATTTATTTCATTCATTTAAAAGAAAAAAAAAAAAAAACAGAAAAGCAGAAATGAAGCATCTCCATTACCAGAATGAAAAGGAGCAGAGAGAAGAACAAGTCTTATATTTTCTGCCCCTTTTTACAATACAATCTTTCAATATCCAGGGTCATTTTTCAACATTATTTAACAGATTGTATTTCTTTAACTTGTCACATACCACTGACTTATTTCATAATTATGACCATTATTAAATAGATTACATCTCTGACAGGTTACATTTTTAAACTTAAAACATTTTATACATTATTAACAAATTACATTTTTTTTAACTTCCTTACAGCCCACTAACTTATTTTATAGTTTCATACTTACTTAATACATCTAGTTTAATACGTTTTTTAAATAATTTAAGCGACCTTAATTCTTTAATTTCTTTGTTGAGATTGTTCCATAATTTTACACCATTTACTGCAATACTCCGTTCTTTTACTCTGGTTCTGTATCTTGGTTTTCTAAAGACTTCTATTCCTTTCAGTTTATAACTACTTACTCTTTTCTCAAACATATTTTGAATGTTTGTTGGTAAAGTATTTTTATTTGCTTGGTACATTGTTTGTAATATTTTCAAATCGACCAAATCACGAAATTTAAGTACCCTGTACTTAATGAACAATCAATCAATCAATCAATCAACTTTTTTCTTATATAGCGCCAAATCACAACAAACAGTTGCCCCAAGGCGCTCCACATTGCAAGGCAAGGCCATACAATAATTATGAAAAACCCCAACGGTCAAAACGACCCCCTATGAGCAAGCACTTGGCCACAGTGGGAAGGAAAAACTCCCTTTTAACAGGAAGAAACCTCCAGCAGAACCAGGCTCAGGGAGGGGCAGTCTTCTGCTGAGACTGGTTGGGGCTGAGGGAAAGAACCAGGAAAAAGAGATCGATCACTAATGATTAAATGCAGAGTGATGCATACGGAGCAAAAAGAGAAAGAAACAGTGCATCATGGGAACCCCCCCACAGTCTACGTCTAAAGCAACATAACCAAGGGATGGTCCAGGGTCACCCGATCCAGTCCTAACTATAAGCCTTAGCGAAAAGGAAAGTTTTAAGCCTAATCTTAAAAGTAGAGAGGGTATCTGTCTCCCTGATCTGAATTGGGAGCTGGTTCCACAGGAGAGGAGCCTGAAAGCTGAAGGCTCTGCCTCCCATTCTACTCTTACAAACCCTAGGAACTACAAGTAAGCCCGCAGTCTGAGAGCGAAGCGCTCTAATGGGGTAATATGGTACTACAAGGTCCCTAAGATAAGATGGGACCTGATTATTCAAAACCTTATAAGTAAGAAGAAGAATTTTAAATTCTATTCTAGCATTAACAGGAAGCCAATGAAGGGAGGCCAACACGGGTGAGATATGCTCTCTCCTGCTAGTCCCCGTCAGTACTCTAGCTGCAGCATTCTGAACCAACTGAAGGCTTTTTAGGGAACTTTTAGGACAACCTGATAATAATGAATTACAATAGTCCAGCCTAGAGGAAATAAATGCATGAATTAATTTTTCAGCATCACTCTGAGACAAGACCTTTCTGATTTTAGAGATATTGCGTAAATGCAAAAAGGCAGTCCTACATATTTGTTTAATATGCGCTTTGAATGACATATCCTGATCAAAAATAACTCCAAGATTTCTCACAGTATTACTAGAGATCAGGGAAATGCCATCCAGAGTAACGATCTGGTTAGACACCATGCTTCTAAGATTTGTGGGGCCAAGTACAATAACTTCAGTTTTATCTGAGTTTAAAAGCAGGAAATTAGAGGTCATCCATGTCTTTATGTCTGTAAGACAATCCTGCAGTTTAGCTAATTGGTGTGTATCCTCTGGCTTCATGGATAGATAAAGCTGGGTATCATCTGCGTAACAATGAAAATTTAAGCAATACTGTCTAATAATACTGCCCAAGGGAAGCATGTATAAAGTGAATAAAATTGGTCCTAGCACAGAACCTTGTGGAACTCCATAATTAACTTTAGTCTGTGAAGAAGATTCCCCATTTACATGAACAAACTGTAATCTATTAGACAAATATGATTCAAACCACCGCAGCGCAATGCCTTTAATACCTATGACATGCTCTAATCTCTGTAATAAAATTTTATGGTCAACAGTATCAAAAGCAGCACTGAGGTCCAACAGAACAAGCACAGAGATAAGTCCACTGTCCGAAGCCATAAGAAGATCATTTGTAACCTTCACTAATGCTGTTTCTGTACTATGATGAATTCTAAAACCTGACTGAAACTCTTCAAATAGACCATTCCTCTGCAGGTGATCAGTTAGCTGTTTTACAACTACCCTCTCAAGAATCTTTGAGAGAAAAGGAAGGTTGGAGATTGGCCTATAATTAGCTAAGATAGCTGGGTCAAGTGATGGCTTTTTAAGTAATGGTTTAATTACTGCCACCTTAAAGGCCTGTGGTACATAACCAACTAACAAAGATAGATTGATCATATTTAAGATTGAAGCATTAAATAATGGTAGGACTTCCTTGAGCAGCCTGGCAGGAATGGGGTCTAATAAGCATGTTGATGGTTTGGATGAAGTAACTAATGAAAATAACTCAGACAGAACAATCGGAGAGAAAGAGTCTAACCAAATACCGGCATCACTGAAAGCAGCCAAAGATAACGATACATCTTTGGGATGGTTATGAGTAATTTTTTCTCTAATAGTCAAAATTTTGTTAGCAAAGAAAGTCATGAAGTCATTACTAGTTAAAGTTAATGGAATACTCAGCTCAATAGAGCTCTGACTCTTTGTCAGCCTGGCTACAGTGCTGAAAAGAAACCTGGGGTTGTTCTTATTTTCTTCAATTAGTGATGAGTAGAAAGATGTCCTAGCTTCACGAAGGGCTTTCTTATAGAGCAACAAACTCTTTTTCCAGGCTAAGTGAAGATCTTCTAAATTAGTGAGACGCCATTTCCTCTCCAACTTACGGGTTATCTGCTTTAAGCTACGAGTTTGTGAGTTATACCACAGAGTCAGACACTTCTGATTTAAAGCTCTCTTTTTCAGAGGAGCTACAGCATCCAAAGTTGTCTTCAATGAGGATGTAAAACTATTGACAAGATACTTTAACTCCCTTACAGAGTTTAGGTAGCTACTCTGCTCTGTGTTGGTATATGACATTAGAGAACATAAAGAAGGAATCATATCCTTAAACCTAGTTACAGCGCTTTCTGAAAGACTTCTAGTGTAATGAAACTTATTCCCCACTGCAGGGTAGTCCATCAGGGTAAATGTAAATGTTATTAAAAAATGATCAGACAAAAGGGAGTTTTCAGGGAATACTGTTAAGTCTTCTATTTCCATACCATAAGTCAGAACAAGATCTAAAATATGATAAAAGTGGTGGGTGGACTCATTTACTTTTTGAGCAAAGCCGATAGAGTCTAATAATAGATTAAATGCAGTGTTGAGGCTGTCATTCTCAGCATCTGTGTGGATGTTAAAATCGCCCACTATAATTATCTTATCTGAGCTAAGCACTAAGTCAGACAAAAGGTCTGAAAATTCACAGAGAAACTCACAGTAACGACCAGGTGGACGATAGATAATAACAAATAAAACTGGTTTTTGGGACTTCCAATTTGGATGGACAAGACTAAGAGACAAGCTTTCAAATGAATTAAAGCTCTGTCTAGGTTTTTGATTAATTAATAAGCTGGAATGGAAGATTGCTGCTAATCCTCCGCACCGGCCCGTGCTACGAGCATTCTGACAGTTAGTGTGACTCGGGGGTGTTGACTCATTTAAACTAACATATTCATCCTGCTGTAACCAAGTTTCTGTTAGGCAGAATAAATCAATACGTTGATCAATTATTATATCATTTACCAACAGGGACTTAGAAGAAAGAGACCTAATGTTTAATAGACCACATTTAACTGTTTTAGTCTGTGGTGCAATTGAAGGTGCTATATTATTTTTTCTTTTTGAATTTTTATGCTTAAATAGATTTTTGCTAGTTATTGGTGGTCTGGGAGCAGGCACCGTCTCTACGGGGATGGGGTAATAAGGGGATGGCAGGGGGAGAGAAGCTGCAGAGAGGTGTATAAGACCACAGCTCTGCCTCCTGGTCCCAACGCTAGACAGTCACAGTTTGGAGGATCCCAAAAAATTGGCCAGATTTCTAGAAATGAGAGCTGCTCCCTCTAAAGTGGGATGGATGCCGTCTCTCCTAACAAGACCAGGTTTTCCCCAGAAGCTTTGCCAATTATCAATGAAGCCCACCTCATTTTTTGGACACCACTCAGACAGCCAGCAATTCAAGGAGAACATGCGGCTAAACATATCACTCCCGGCCTGATTGGGGAGGGGCCCAGACAAAACAACAGAGTCCGACATTGTTTTTGCAAAGTTACACACCGATTCAATGTTAATTTTAGTGACCTCCGATTGGCGTAACCGAGTGTCATTACTGCCGACGTGAATTACAATCTTACCAAATTTACGCTTAGCCTTAGCCAGCAATTTCAAATGTCCTTCGATGTCGCCTGCTCTGGCCCCCGGAAGACAATTGACAATGGTTGCTGGTGTCGCTAACTTCACATTTCTCAAAACAGAGTCGCCAATAACCAGAGTTTGATCCTCGGCGAGTGTATCGTCGAGTGGGGAAAAACGGTTAGAGATGTGAACGGGTTGACGGTGTACACGGGGCTTCTGTTTAGGGCTACGCTTCCTCCTCACAGTCACCCAGTCAGCCTGCCTTCCCGACTGCACGGGGTCTGCCAGGGGGGAACTAACGGCGGCTAAGCTACCTTGGTCCGCACCGACTACAGGGGCCTGGCTAGCTGTAGAATTTTCTACGGTGCGGAGCCGAGCCTCCAATTCGCCCAGCCTGGCCTCCAAAGCTACGAATAAGCTGCACTTATTACAAGTACCGTTACTGCTAAAAGAGGCCGAGGAATAACTAAACATTTCACACCCAGAGCAGAAAAGTACGGGAGAGACAGGAGAAGCCGCCATGCTAAAACGGCTAAGAGCTAGTAGCTACGCTAAGCTAGCGGATTCCCAAACAGGGAATCCGACACTAGACAGGCTGTGGAGCAGCACAGGTAACGCACAACAACAGTGCTAAAATAAAATAAAAATCCACTAGACAGGCTGTGGAGCAGCACAGGTAACGCACAACAACAGTGCTAAAAAATAAAATAAAATAAAAATAAAAATCCACTGGACAGGTTGTGGAGCAGCACAGGCAACGCACGACAACAGTGCTAAAACAAAATAAAAATCCACTAGACAGGCTGTGGAGCAGCACAGGTAACGCACGACAACAGTGCTAAATAAAAATCCACTGGACAGGCTGTGGAGCAGCACAGGTAACGCACGACAACAGTGCTAAAAAAAATAAAATCAAAATCAAAATCCACTGGACAGGCTGTGGTGCAGCACAGGTAACGCACGACAACGGTGCCAAAACAAAACAAAAAACCACTAGACAGGCTGTGGAGCAGCACAGGTAACGCACGACAACAGTGCTAAAAAATAAAATAAAAATCCACTGGACAGGCTGTGGAGCAGCACAGGTAACGCACGACAACAGTGCTAAAAAATAAAATAAAAATCCACTGGACAGGCTGTGGAGCAGCACAGGTAACGCACGACAACAGTGCTAAAAAAAATAAAATAAAAATCCACTGGACAGGCTGTGGAGCAGCACAGGTAACACACGACAACAGTGGTAAAAAAATAAAATAGAAATCCACTGGACAGGCTGTGGAGCAGCACAGATAACACACGACAACAGTGCTAAAAAATAAAATAAAAATCCACTGGACAGGCTGTGGAGCAGCACAGGTAACACACGACAACAGTGGTAAAAAATAAAAATCCACTGGACAGGCTGTGGAACAGCACAGGTAACACACGACAACAGTGGTAAAAAATAAAATAAAAATCCACTAGACAGGCTGTGGAGCAGCACAGGTAACACACGACAACAGTGCTAAAAAAAATAAAATAAAAATCAAAATCCACTGGACAGGCTGTGGAGCAGCACAGGTAAAAATCCACTGAAAAGGCTGTGGAGCAGCACAGGTAACGCACGACAACAGTGCTAAAATAAAATAAAAATCCACTAGGCAGGCTGTGGAGCAGCACGACAACAGTGCTAAAAAATAAAATAAAAATAAAAACGAAAGCGTTAGCAAGCTAGTTAGCTTGCCAACGCTGATGAAGGTTAGCTGATAAAAGTGCTCCGTCGCGATGCTTCGACCGTTAGAGGTCTTCTTTAGGCGTTGGAGCACGGTGAAAAAGTAAAAAAAAGTAAAAAAGTCTTGAAAAAGACTGTTAATTCAAAGAACTCAAACAGCTCAGTTCAAACAGCTAACAGATACAGCAGAACACCGCTGTGCTCCGGTATGCCTCTGGATCTCTAAAACCACTGTTGCTAATCACCCTTAAAGCCCTTTTCTGCAGAATAAACAAAGGTTGTATATAAGTTGTATATGTTGATCCCCAGATTTCTACACAATAAGTTAAATATGGGAAAATCAATGAATTGTACAATGTTAATAAACCATAACTATTTAATGAATATTTTACTTTATGCAAAACAGCAATGGCTTTCGCTATTTTTCCTTTTATGTAATTTATGTGTGACTTCCATGTAAGATCTTCATCAATTATGACTCCTGAAAATTTCATTTCTTTTACCCTTTGTATATCCATTCCATCTATTTGTAATGACACGTTTTTTTTTTTTGCTCTGTCATTAAACAATATGAAATTTGTCTTATTAATATTTAGTGACAGTCTGTTTATATCAAACCAATGCTTAACCTTTTCCAATTCTGTTTTTATCACTTGTGCTACTTCCTGTATATCTGATCCAGAGTAAAACAGCATTGTATCATCAGCAAATAAAATGCTACCAAGCACATTAGATACATTCACAAAATCATTGATATACAAAATAAACAGTTTGGGTCCAAGTACTGATCCTTGTGGTACTCCATAAGAAATATTACACAATTCTGATTTGATATTATTTATCTGAACAAACTGTTTTCTGTTTTCTAAGTAGCTTTTTACCCACTGATGTGCAATACCTCTTATTCCATATTGTTGTAACTTGTGAAGCAATCTTGAGTGGTCAATAACATCAAAAGCTTTTTTCAAGTCAATAAAAATACTTACAAAATAATCCTTATTTTCTATTGTTGTTGATATTTTCTCTATTAATTCCATAATTGCCATAGCTGTCGAATGTTTTGTTCTGAATCCATACTTCATTGGAATTGGGGTTGTAATGAATTGGGGTTGTAATGAAATGGTTTCTTTTGAGAGCTGGGATTGGGCTGCTCGGGTGGTTGCCTTAGATGACCTAAGGCAGTTCCCTGCTGTGGCAATGTGGCACCAGTGCATGTTCCTGGACCTGACCTGGCACTGGTTGAATAAATGACAACCGCATCAGTTACAACATAGGAATGACACTTGTATTGCACTATATGCTGCTTTGTATCAGGTATAAAATACAGCTTTGTCTCTCAACAAGGAGAATAAAGAGGCTTTAGGTGAAAGCTACGTATGGCAGGAGTGGATGTGATCACCTTGACCCACCACTGAGTCTGCAGTTGAGTACTATGGGATGACGGAGGTGACTTTCTCTTGGCATTGCTTGTGAATGACTCACAACATCCACATGTTCTTATCTAATTTCACCCGGTGCTTTTCTCTCAAATCTGTGTCTGGTAACTTGCCTCAAATTTCAGGTAAGGAAAAAAAAAAAGGGGGGGGGGGGGGGAATCAGCTGAAAACACAAAGGGAGGAGAAGATTGTCGGAAGTTTGAGCACAATCATTTGACATATGCTTCTTTGGGGGAGCGACTTGGCTAAAATGCAACCAGATAAAATGACCCAATTCAGATGAAAGTTTCAGACATCAAAGGGAATAGAGAATGAGGGGAGAAAGAAGTGTGTAAAAAACTAAACTTTGGGATAAAGAAACCAGGACAAAATATGTGAAGAGAAAGAAAACTATTTTCTAGTACTTAAAAATTCTGAGTAAGACTTTGGACTCAGTGCAGAGCTGTTATCAATGATCATCATCAATGCCATCATCATCATCAGGAATACCTCGTGAGTAAGATTGCTCACAAGAATTCATTGGTTATGCATCTGAGTGACAAGTCGAATACGGTAGGCACAGATTATGTCACACGCCGAGGGTGCTAGGGAAGCCCCATCATGTTCCTTGCACTGTAGGTGCCTCTCTTTCTCAAAATGTACTACATCCTCTCATACAGTCTTTTGCCATCTGGTTCTGTCACGAGGAAGCTCCTCCCATCCAAGCTGATGCTGCATAATTTCAACCACGCTTTAAGAGAGTTTTTGAAACATTTTCTCTGTCCACCTTGAGACCTTGCGCCCAAGTCCAGTGCACCATAGAGGACCTGGAGTCTGCCACCTCAAGTACATATCCTGACCAGCAGAGTTGATTTTGGATCATCATGGCTTCAATGCTTGTACGGTTAGCCTCCTCCATAATGCTCTTACTTGTCTCTCAGTCTTGCCAGCTAAGAAGGTGGCATCTAGAATGGCCAGAAGTTGATCCTCTGAGGGGGCACAGACACAGTTACATATCATCAGCATACTGAAGCTCGATGAAAAAGGTGGTGGCAGTCTTAGTTTTCACCTTTGTCCGTTCTATAAACAACCTCTATGCCGTCAGGTAGTCTGTCTTGCATTAGGTGGAAAATAGTAGATATAACAATGGAAATCCTTGCACCTCAAAAAGCCTCAGTATTACCAGTACTGCCAAGGACTTTGGTGAACATGCCAAGAATTCTTAGTGACATAAATTTTTCAGGGCAGCTGTACTTTGTCAAGATCTGCTGTACAGCTACTTGGTTGACTGAGTCAAATGCCCTTGTGAGATCTATAAAGGTCATGAAGAGTGGCTGGTGTTGCTCCTTACATTTCTCTTGTAACTGCCGGGTGGTAAAGATGGTATTGATCGTTCCTCTATTAGCTCAAAAGTTGTACTGAGACTCTGGAAGGAAATCCTCAATGTATAGGTATATTGTAGGTGATTAGTGAGGAGTCTAGCAAAGATCTTTCCAGCAATACAAAGAAGGGAGATGCCACGGTAGTTGCCTCAGTCAGATTTATCCCCGTTCTTGAAAATTCTAACTATGTCTCTGTATCTCGCAGATCCAGAGTTACCTCCACTGGTCTGCCAGATGAATGAAGATGTTATTCATATTCCAGACATATTCCATCCACACCTGGAGCCTTACCATTTCTCATTTGATTGACTGTGGTTTTTGCTTTGCTGGGACTCAGTTCTGTTCAAACCTTAGCAATGATTGGCAACTGAGCGATCTTCTCAAAAACAGATTCAACAGAAGAACTGCAGTTTAAGAGTTCTATAAAGTGTTCTTTCCAGTGGTGGTTAATGCTTACTGCATCTTTCAAGAGGTTACCATCTTTGTCTTTTATAGATGTTACACTACATGTGCTGGGTCAAAGATAGATTTAATAGCACTAAAAAAAGCCACGGCTGTCAGCAAGATCAGTCCGTTTCACTTTGTTGGCCCACCACTGGTCTTTTATCTGACAAATTTGCGTTTGAACCTCAGCCCTAATGGTATGATTGGCACTCTTTTTAACCTCGTTAGCAGAGTCACATTGCACAGAAAGCCTTCCTTTTTTCAGATATGAAGTCTGCAATCGCGTGGTCATTTTCATCGAACCAGTCCTGATGTTTTCCAGATTGCAGTCAATTGAGCCTTCACTATAAGTAACAATGGTTGCTTTCAAATTGTCCCACTACTTCTCAACATTATCGCCTTTGGCAGACGAGAGAGTTCGATAGAGAGCAAGGTGCAGTAGTTTGCACATCTCCGGATCTTACAATCTCTTAACATTTAATTTCCTTCTCGATCTCAAGGTCAGGACCTCCTTTGGATTACAGCTTGAACTATGACATAGCAGATTAAATGCCAATGTTTCAACCTAGCGTGTTGCCAAGTGGTCTTAAATTTGCTCCTCTGGTGGAATATCATATTGACTATGATAAGCTGGTGCTCAGTGCACAAGGTAAGCAAAAGGACTGTGTTGGAACTGCAGTTCCCTACTCTTCCTTGCCAATTCCTTTCCAGAGCTCATACTCTCTTGCAACCCTTGCATTAAAGTCACCAAGAATGATAATCTTGTCATCTTTGTGGACGCTCGACAAGATAAAGTTCAGTGTTGAATAGAAAATGTTTTTTTGTCTCCTCTTCAGCATCCATGTTGGGGCATACGCACATATAACAGCAGTTTACTGGTTACTGGTAAGAGAAAGGCGGAAGGTCACAATACGCTTATTTACATCATGTGGAAGTTCAGTAAGACGTTTGATCATTTCCATTGTAATTGCAAAGTTGACACCATGTATCCATGGATGGCTGTCCGGTCTGCCTTGCCAACAGAAGGTACATCCACCGCCATGCTCTTTCAGCTATCCGGCTCCAGCTCTTTGAATCTCCTGAAGAGCAACAAGTGCTTCAGCTCACGGGACAGAAAAGCACTTCTTTTGGGACAGTCATTGTGTTTGATCCAAAAGGGTGCATACATTCCAGGTTGCAAAGTATAGTTTTTAGGTTTATTGACAACTTGAGGTAGTAATCCTGTTGGATACAGTATTCCAGCCATTGATAAGTAGGACAGGCTATCTTTAGGGCACCTTTTCTAGCCCCCTCCCCATTATGGGGTGAGCTGAGTAGATCCTAAAAAGGGCTGCTCAGTCATGGAGAACACTGCCGAAAGACACTGTTTCTGTCCAAGAGTGGAATAACTGAATCATATGTCTGCTGCCTGATGTGCTGGTGTGAAAACTAAGGACTCCAAATTCTCAGTATTTCTGTCCCCATCGCCAGTTGCTGCAGGACTTGCTCTTGGAGAATTCTTTAGTGGATGCCCTTCTCTTGCAGTAGTCTCCACCAGCAAGGTGTTTTTTTTTTTTTAATCAAGGATGTGTCCCCTTGATCTGGCCTGTTCAGCAAAAACCAGAGGGCGTCATGTCAGAGGCTAGATGTTGGGACCACTTTATTGGAGCATAGGCCCTATATTGCGCTTCACATGACCCGGCACAGGGGGATACCTTGCATTATCAATATCTCATATCAATCTCTCAATATCAACATCTGGTGGAAAAAAGTTGAAAGTATGATTCATTTAAAACAGAATACGAGGTCTATTAGAAAAGTATCTGACCTTATTATTTTTTTCAAAAACCATATGGATTTGAATCACGTGTGATTACATCAGACATGCTTGAACCCTCGTGGGCATGCAAGAGTTTTTTTCACGCCTGTCGGTTACATCATTCGCCTGTGGGCAGTCTTTGAGTGAGGAGTGGCCCACCCTCTCATCGATTTTTTCATTGTTTAGGAATGGCTCAGAGACTGCTGCTTTGTTTGATCAAAATTTTTTCAAAACTGTAAGGCACAACTGAGTGGACACCATTTGATAAATTAAGCTGGTTTTTGGTAAAGATTTTAATGGCTGATGAGAGAGTTTGGTCTGGTAGTGTCGCCGTAAGGACGGCCCACGGTGCCTGACGGCGATCTGCGCTTCGAGGCAGCAGCGTCTCGCCGTTTCAAGTTGAAAACGTCCACATTTCAGGCTCTGTTGACCCAGGAAGTCGTCAGAGAACAGAGAACTTTCAGAAGAAGTCGGCATGAGGAGTTTATTCGGACATTCCATTGTTAACGGACATTTTGTAATGAAAGAACGTGCGGGCAGAGTCGCATGTCGGGCCGGACCCGACTGCGGGGGGTCGCGACAGGAAAAACACCTCCGTTGGAAACCTTAACGGGCAAGTTGGAACATGCCCAAGCTGTTAAACAATTTCTCAGTTACTCACTTGTTGAAAGCCATCAAAAGCCGCCTGAATTTTATAAATGGTTTTCAACATGGAGGTGTTTTTCCTGTCGCAGTGCACACAGATTGCGGCGCATGTCTTTCATTACAAAATGTCCTTAAACAGTGGAATGTCCGCATAAAGTCCTCATGCCGGCCTCTTCTGAATCTTCTCTGTTCTCTCACGATGTCCTGGGTGAATTAAGCCTTAAATTAGGATGTTTTCAGGTCGAAACAGGCCGACGACGGCGCCTGGAAGCGCTGCGCAACGTCCCGCTCCGTGGGAAGTCGTTACACCGACAGAAACACCCCATAATCTCTCAATTCAATTCAATTCAATTCAATTTTTTTTTTATATAGCGCCAAATCACAACAAACAGTTGCCCCGAGGCGCTTTATATTGTAAGGCAAGGCCATACAATAATGATGTAAAACCCCAACGGTCAAAACGACCCCCTGTGAGCAAGCACTTGGCTACAGTGGGAAGGAAAAACTCCCTTTTAACAGGAAGAAACCTCCAGCAGAACCAGGCTCAGGGAGGGGCAGTCTTCTGCTGGGACTGGTTGGGGCTGAGGGAGAGAACCAGGAAAAAGACATGCTGTGGAGGGGAGCAGAGATCGATCACTAATGATTAAATGCAGAGTGGTGCATACAGAGCAAAAAGAGAAAGAAACAGTGCATCATGGGAACCCCCCAGCAGTCTACGTCTATAGCAGCATAACTAAGGGATGGTTCAGGGTCACCTGATCCAGCCCTAACTATAAGTTTTAGCAAAAAGGAAAGTTTTAAGCCTAATCTTAATCTTAAAAGTAGAGCCGTTAAACTTTTCACTGAAAACCAGCTTAATTTCTCGAATAGTGTCCACTCAGATATTCCACACAGGTCCAGAAAAGATTTTGATAAAGCAACGCGCGCCGTCTCGAGCAGCGTGTGAAACAAAGGAATTCAGCCGAGAGGGCGGGACCACATCTCACTCAAGGCCTGCCCACAGGGAAATGACATCACCGACACACATGAAAAAATGCGCACGAGGGTTCAAGCATGATTGGTATAATCGCACGTCATTCAAATCCATATAGTTTTTTTAAAAAATAAAAAGGTAGGATACTTTTCTGATAGACCTCGTATAGTTTTTTTTTAATAGAAATTCAAGGGAATTCATGACAAAAGGAGGGCTGTTAAAATTTGGACTGCATTTGATCAATAGAAGAAAATATTTCGGCTGTTTGTTCAAAGGTTGGGAGAACAAAGCTTGAAAGTTTGGAATTAGGTTCCAGCTCGCTGTCTTCTCACCAGTTATTTGTTTTGTGCAGAGCAGCGGGTTGATGAGCCGTTAAGAGCTAAAGTTGATGACCTGTCATTCTCAATGATCGGCTATAAAGATGTTGTTTAAATGGACTGTAGCGCCATGTGGCTCCGTGGCGGGCACGCTGTTATTCACTGAGTTTGCCCGTGCAGTGTTCACTCGGCTCAGTTTATCACTGTGATAACTTTGAAAAGACAATGGATCAGTTTTGTTGTTGAATTACGTACAAATCTCCCAGAAAATACACTGAAAGATGTGATTTCATACACTTTTCTTGTATTCCATGAAGAAATGAGTTGAACAAGTGGCAGAAATAAATGCAGAAATAAATGTTTGCAGCCCCTCGTACAAAACAAACAAAAAACGGTTTTCATCTGTAGCTACTTAACATGTTGTGAAAGTGTAGTGACACGGACCCACAACAGGGGGCGCAAATGAACGGTCAATAGATGAGCCAAAAAGTAACAATTTAATGTTGTGAAGGTGCACAACAAATACACAGACAATCTCAGAATATGATAACAGTCAATCCACAAAGGTGACGTGTGGGCAGGCTCGAGGATAGAAGACGTCTGTCCTGAGAAGAGCCGGAACCACACGATTTCCGCCGCCACCGAACCTGGTGAATACCGGAGCCACCAAGTCCCGAATTCCCAGGTGATCACCGTCCCCGACTGTCGGATCTGGTACTGCTGGCGAAGAACAAAGACAGTCAAGTGTGGGTGTGTGTACACCCAGTAACAACAACGGTGGGAATGCCACCTCCACCTCTAACACACACTCGTGCAGCGTCTGTTTAACCACTTATCTGACGGACGTAGGACGAAACAGTCGCAACCCACGCCGGTCCTCTGGTTGACAGCTGCAAAACAATAGCTCTTAGAATCAATTACTACAGGCAGAGAAAGTTACCTCCATTGAAGTACGATATCTCGGCAATGAGGTGGAGATGACGTCTGGTCTTTATGGAGTGAGATGATGTAGAGTAGATGGGTGACAGCTGTCAAGAGATAATGAGTGACAGCTGTCACCCCCGGCTGTGTCCGTGGCGGCAGCGCCCTCTCGTGCCTGAAGCCCGCACTTCAGGCAGGGCGCCCACTGGTGGTGGGCCAGCAGTACCTCCTCTTCTGGCGGCCCACACAACATAACACCATTCATGACAACTTTACAAGGGGTGAATTTACTTGATCTATTTATTTCTTCAATAACAAATCACTTTAGTCTATTTTAAGCCATAAAGTTGTGAATAATTGGGGCTGTGGTCACTTTGAGAGGTGCTGGCATATTGATAACTGTCCAATCAACAGTTGTCCATGAATTTGGGACAGGTGACTGTGATCTTGTTTTCCAGTTGAACCTCCAACTTCACATACATTTCCAAAAGCACTTTTTCACTTATGAGGTAGAAAAACTTTGAGATCTGTGTGAAATGCAGCATATGGTCAAATATGGGAAACAATCATTAGCCCAATCAATGAATGTGCTGGACATGTAGACGAATGTATTCTATGTACATATTACCGTTATTAGGTCAGAAATCTGTGGTGACTTGAAAGAGGCCACAACACTCAAATTGGAAGTGAACTTTTATGGCTGCCCATACAATTGGCAGCTGATTGAACGACCACCAAAAAACACCTTATGAACAGAAGGGAATGTGAGATCCTCAAACAGACTAACTATAACTATAAACAAACCATAAACTATAACATGTATCTATTCACATGTTCCAGAACATTGGCATAATGCTGTACATGGTCACCCTGCATTCTTGCATCTACACTTTCGAGAGCAGAGAGGTTCCGTTTTGCAGCAACATTTAAGTAGCTATCTACATACTTTGGCTGCCACTGGTAAAAGTGTCCATAAAGGTGTCCAAGAATAATCTATTTTGGTCCATCCATATTTCTCTGGAGAATGCACTGACTGAGTAGCCCGCATATGTTTGGACCAAATGCTGGCTTGGTACACTGTTCAGTTAGAATGCTGTAGCAGTGCAGCCTGCGTGGGAGGGATATTTTCCATTGACAGGCATTTTTGAGAAAACATGTCTTTCCTGAGATCGCTGACGTTTTCAAGGTCAGTTGTCTTATTGTAAAGAACACATGTGTACCTCACAAGCATTGCAAAAAAAGTTTGATTTCAGGCTAAGATGTTGAAAAGGACATGGTCATGGCAATGAAGGCATCTGTTACCTCTGGAAATGATTTCCATGTATCCCATGCTGTCTTTTTGCCTTTGCCCTGAAACTGAGAGGTTGTATTGCAACCTGTGAATGCATGGAAACCTGGGAGAGCCAAACATGTGTCCTTCTCAAGAGTCTTGAAAATACTATTAATGTGTATTTCTTGAAGGTTTAGCCCCATACCAAAAGCAACCCACATGCTGATGTATGGATAGTTGTCAAGAAGCTGTCCAAAAAGCCCAACAAGAATCATCACAATGTCTGTATCCACTGTCCTAACTACAATTCTCTGCACACCATTGTGTAGCCCATCAGTTATATGGAGGTATATTCTTGTGTCGCTACTTTTAGACTATCGTCTTTATACACATCCCAAACCATGTCAAGCCTGTTGCATGTCTTCAGCTGATACTTTATCCATGGCAGAATGACTTCACTGGCATACTCACCAAAGGTGGACACCTTATCAACAGATAAAGCATGCACATAGGTAGCTCCATCTATGATGTTAATATCAATGATGGAAGGCACAGGCGGATAAGTATCAGGAGCCATTAATCCAAGCAGATCTGATTTCTGTGATGGCAAATTGAGCTTACCCTCTTTGGAGAGAGATGGAGGATAGTTGTTCTCATGGGAAAACAACCCATCCAAGTCTCCATCTCTGTACTTACTTGCAATGTAAAGTTGATTGAAGAGACTGTAATTATTTGTCAAAGCTGCAAGTTTCACTTTATCTTTTAATATTGGCTTTCCTTTCTCATTCTTGAATAGAGGAAGGTTGTTTCTCTTGTAGAGAAGAAATGAAACTCTTGACTCTTCTCTACAAGAGTCAAGACAGAAGTCAGACTACCAGAGCAAGAATTTTAGCTGAGGAAGCTTCTGTGATTTGAAGCGAAACGTCCTCACGTCAAGCAACCCAGTCCAGTCGAAGATTCAAGCTTCTCTACAATGTTTGCAAAACCTCCACATACAGATCAAAATTTCAGACTTGATGAACACGGACAAAAATCATGATCATTTTCTCAAATTCTAGAACAATGTTCCAGAATTGGAGTGTTGGGTACACATTAATTAAAGACAACATAAACAATACAGATAGATGGGGTGCAGTTTGAAAGGGTGCATGAATATAAATAACTTGGGACAATAACAGATGAGAAAATCTGTTGGAAACCACACATCAAATATATACAAATCAGGTTATCAAGAAGCATTTTAGTGTTTAAAAAAAGCAAAACGTGTTCTGGATCACAAATCACTCTGAATCCTATACTGTTCAACTGTCTTACTGGTTTTCAGTTACTTTGGAGAGATCTGGGGCAATAACTACATTTATTATATGGTATGGGATTTTGCCAACTTCTGATTGGCTTATTCGCCACTTTCTGAGCTGTACTATATGCCGAGCTGACCGCTGGTGGAGCCGAGTAGTGTGAAACGAGTACACCTCGTGTGCAGCATAGCACTAGCTAATCGAGCGACGCCTTTTATCGATAACGACCAATCAGATAACGCGATACAATGCCTACTTTGGCTGTCAGTTTGTTGACAAGTTGGCAGAAGACAGGTTTGCGTCTGTTAGCGATGCTGACTTAAATTTTACACAAAAAAGATGCGAAGAACACCTGCAGAAATACACAGTCAGCAGCCAACCTGTTTCGCAAGTACGTCACTGAAAAGGGACATGCACCCAACTTTGAAACTTATGACAGACGGATGCTTGACGGAGTACTTGGTCAATTTTACGTAGAAGCAAGACAGGCGAATGGAAAAAAAGAAAAAAAAAAACAAGCCTGATGACTCTTCGTCACGGACTTAACAGGCATCTCCAGTCAATCAATGGGATGTCAGTTGGTGCAGTATGATAGTAATAATAAAGAGTTGAAACTTGAGACTGATTTTTCAGTTTTAGTATGTTTGACAAACTCCCAGTTTTCTTGTTTACCATATAATAAAGCAGTTATAGACTTTTCATTTAGGTGTACCTGAACCCCATCCTGACCAGGTCCGCATAATCACGGGTACACCTCATCAAAAGTCTATAATTGTATAGAGTATGATAAAATCACTAACTATTCTTCAAAAAGGGCAATATGGGTCATTCATAATGTTGCAATCAAGACAATACTCACTCACTCTTCTTAAAGTCAAAATTATTAAAATTAACAGACATAGTAAAATAACAAATAGCACAGGTCTTGTACAAAGCAAAAAAAATAACCTTTCACCAAAAACATACAGAAATTGTTCAGGGATGGAGAGGATGGATATCAATTAAGAGGGAAAAACAACAATAAAAAATTAATAAAATCCGTACAAACAAGATTCTGCATTTCATTTTGTGGGGTAAGATTGTGAACAGTGTGGGGTGAGGAGTTAAAGCAGCATCCAAACATTCAACAGTTTAAAACAAAATATAAAGAATGTGTTTTCACAGGATACAGGGGTGAAGTGGAGGTGTACAAGTCACTAGTTGTTCACAAGAAACTTATTTATTTCTATATTTATTTATTTGTGTTCATTGTTAGTTGGTTTTATCTTTTGTTGTATTTTGTTTTATCAGGTTCTTTTTGTATCTTTCTCTAAAATTGTATTGTAGCATTATTATTTATTATTACTATTGTTGTTGCTATTATTAATATATATAAATAAAAATAAATTTAAAATATTACAATTTGTAATACATTTGACTCTTTTACGACAACAAATGCAGGGTCATTAATTATTATACAGAAAACAAATGCGCACAAACATGCTGAGATGTGAACAGTTTAATGTTAACTTAGACATGCTAAGGCATTAGCATCGCTCACAAGTTATAAAATACATCTATCAACTGTTTCAGAAGATCATGATCGGTCAGTTTAACATAAAAAGATAAATATTACTCACAGACATTTGCTCTTTAGGGTTTTAGTGGGAAAAAGTAAGATAAAGTGAAGTAAAACAACAGCTTTGCTTCAAGGGCCCCAAAGCTGCCCAAAACGTGCCTGATTGAAAAGCACAGCACTTAACGCTTCCTACTAATACAATAACATGCTTTTGGAGGGCAGTATGCATTTTCAGAGACCCAATGTCCATGCCCAGTCACCCAAAATAACCGATATTTGCCGGAGTTAGACGAGGGCAAATATTAACTACAACTACAACTAAACAACAACAACTAAAAAACAACTACAAATACAAAACAACACGGGCATCAATTCAACAATAGGTAGCTGCATCAAAAAATGTGCACATTGAGAAAAGGCTTGTAAACACAAATAACACAAATATATGTGTCTCCTGCAAATTCACACAAAACACCCCAAAAGACAAAGCTCCACAACACAACAGAAGTACTGTTTCTGCCCAGAAGACGTCATCAATTCAATTCAATTTTTTTTTTTTATATAGCGCCAAATCACAACAAACAGTTGCCCCAAGGCGCTTTATATTGTAAGGCAAGGCCATACAATAATTATGTAAAACCCCAACGGTCAAAACGACCCCCTGTGAGCAAGCACTTGGCTACAGTGGGAAGGAAAAACTCCCTTTTAACAGGAAGAAACCTCCAACAGAACCAGGCTCAGGGAGGGGCAGTCTTCTGCTGGGACTGGTTGGGGCTGAGGGAGAGAACCAGGAAAAGACATGCTGTGGAGGGGAGCAGAGACCGATCACTAATGATTAAATGCAGAGTGGTGCATACAGAGCAAAAAGAGAAAGAAACAGTGCATCATGGGAACCCCCCAGCAGTCTACGTCTATAGCAGCATAACTAAGGGATGGTTCAGGGTCACCTGGTCCAGCCCTAACTATAAGCTTTAGCAAAAAGGAAAGTTTTAAGCCTAATCTTAAAAGTAGAGAGGGTGTCTGTCTCCCTGATCTGAATTGGGAGCTGGTTCCACAGGAGAGGAGCCTGAAAGCTGAAGGCTCTGCCTCCCATTCTACTCTTACAAACCCTAGGAACTACAAGTAAGCCTGCAGTCTGAGAGCGAAGCGCTCTATTGGGGTGATATGGTACTACGAGATCCCTAAGATAAGATGGGACCTGATTATTCAAAACCTTATAAGTAAGAAGAAGAATTTTAAATTCTATTCTAGAATTAACAGGAAGCCAATGAAGAGAGGCCAATATGGGTGAGATATGCTCTCTCCTTCTAGTCCCTGTTAGTCCAGCCTAGAGGAAATAAATGCATGAATTAGTTTTTCAGAATCACTCTGAGACAAGACCTTTCTAATTTTAGAGATATTGCGTAAATGCAAAAAAGCAGTCCTACATATTTGTTTAATATGCACTTTGAATGACATATCCTGATCAAAAATGACTCCGAGATTTCTCACAGTATTACTAGAGGTCAGGGTAATGCCATCCAGAGTAAGGATCTGGTTAGACACCATGTTTCTAATATTTGTGTCTGCTTTTGTTCACTGCAGTGTGAATAGAAGTAAAATCATCAATAAATCGATCAATAACCTTACTTAGCTCTGCCAAACAGGTGTTTTTCCAACTTGCACATGTGGGGCTGTGGTGAAACAGCCGATTGTCATGAGAACACTGGCAAAACAGCTTGGTCAGCTTCACTATTTAGTACTTTATTTGAGGGGTCTTCCGCCTTCTACTGCACAGTGTTTTTCATGGATGCAAAACATTAATTACACCTCATTTCGCTTTCTACTGCAGTTCATACTTTGCAATCCAGTCTTTTATAATCTTACGGTAAATAGTTCAGTTTGCCCAAACAGAAGTTTGATGCATGCTTTAGCTAAAGCTCTGTAGTAAATACTCTATAAAGCATAGATATAGCCAGAATGTGATTTTCTTTGTGTACCTGGAGAGTAATCACATTTCTCGAAATGCAAAAACTACACATTTATTTATTTTAGAAATTTAAGGCTTCTTGCTGCAAATGTACTTTTCACTCAGATCATCCCAGATATTCATTTTCTCCATGGAGAGTTTGATTGCTGCATAAATTCACCAACACAAGCCGGGAAAAAGCACACACAAGCAGATCTTCCTCTTTCTTTGTCATCTTCTGCCTTAACCTGCAGGAATGTGCAGTTACACATGGGTAAACACACAACGAGACGGACATTAATATTTGTGCGTCCACAGACACGTCTGCACACGTTCTAAATTCAGTTTAATAGCAAACATTCGTCTGGCCTGTTTGACATCTGACCTTTGTGAGCACATTCTGTTCATCTGACCTCCTCAGCTGTAACAACAATCCATCAGTTCTCACTACGTTTGTGTGTGAGAATGAGTGCGCACTGCTTGTGTACGTGCATTTAACCACATGCTCCAGAAACAGCTGATGAGAATTTTTGGCTATCACACGGTTTGACAAAACTAATTCAACGATGTAGTTAATGGATAGATGCAACAAAGTACACAGGATTCCATCTATCTATGCACTGTGTGTTTCCACGGACGTCGTGGTGTGTCTCAGGAACAGTTGACTGAACTCTTACTATTATTTACACCACTCACGCTCTAATAGAACACTCACACAGCAAAATCCACAAAGCACTCAGGTCTCAGTAACCCTTTAGTTGAAAAAGCAGATGTTAGCCTCAACTTTATGTTTGTAGTGTTCCTTAAAAAAGACTGGAAATTGTTTTTACTTCTGATGAATGTAAAACAGCCCCTCCATATACCTCTGCAGGCACTGAGATTATTACTAAAAGTAACTGCAAATAATTCTTTTCACCTTTAACCACTGTGAAAAGGCCCCTCCAATGTGTTTGTGTTAGCAGGTTTTGTTCTTAAATGACTCAGGGTCCCAAAGTTTATATTTGTTCCAGTTGACCATTTTTACTAAAAAAATGACTGTAAATGGCCCTTTTGACTTTTGACCAATGTGAAATGCCTCATCTACATAGTTCTGTAGGTTTGAGAGCCAATTTTATTCTGATATGACTCACAGACCCCGTTTCTATTTGATTCAATTGTCCAATTGAACTAAAAACGACTGTAAAGGGCTCTTTTGAACTTTGTCATTTGACCATGGCCCCAAAGCAGATGTTATTCTTAAATAACTCAGGGACTCCAAGTTGCATTGCACAGATTGGAGGAAGCCCACATGGACTGATGTCACTAATAAATGTAAGTCATGGCCATTTGATTGCTTGAAAGTCTCCCCTTCAGGGGTCGAAATTCTAAATTGTTTCCAGACCGTACGAATATTGCCGATACATTTTGAATTCCTTATTTAAATGCTAAGGAATAAAATTATTGTGGTGACAAAGAAAATTATTTTCATGACTTAAATCTTAAAAAAAAAAAAACACCCAGAGGCCGTATTGCTTTAAGCAATGCTCTGCTTCAGTTTCACACAGTTAAAGCAGTTACTCATTATTCAAGCATGTTTTCTTCCTGCTGCTCATTGAACAGTCGCTGACAAAGATGAAACCCACAGTTTATTTTTTTATTGCAAAGATTTAAAGTTGCTGAAGTGAACCATTTATCACTGTCAGAACTGACTGTTGTTCCTCTGCTGCACATTTGCTAGATTTTTTTTCAAAGTCACAAAGCTCCATTATTTTCACAAACCTGTTACTTTCAGATAATCTGTCCACTCTGCAGAGGGCAATCCATCATTTGGAAGTTTGTGATTTGTCCTTGCTTACAACTGCATACAAATAGTAAATAAGCTCTTCAGACATGCTACATGACACAACCAAGATAAATTCAGATAAGTGTGAAGATATCAAATGACAACTTTAAGCTAACTGCATAAAGACATGAAAACACCCACAAGTACAGAATGACTTGTAATAGGATGGAACCAATGATGCAGGCCCGGATCCAGACCGGTTTGGACCGATGCAGTTGTATCGGTCAAATTTTTTTACGCATTGTTCGTCATCGGTAAAAAAAAAAAAAAAAAAAAAATCTTGAATAATCCCGAATAGTGCCGAACGTGTCCCCGCGGTGAACACAGCTTTGGTTTTCATGTCAACCTATAGTCCGTAAATTATACGGATTTTTCCGAGTTTCAGAGTCATACGGACGTACAAATAAAGTCGGATATTCAGGGTTTGGTCTGCAGCGACTCTGTAATCAACCATTTCTGCAGCGCAACTTCACTTTGAAGCCGTGAACCATTGAAGCAATGCTTCGATTCAATGGCTCGTGGTTCTTTGATTCGCTGCTCTTCAGAAGCGGTAAGTCCGCTTCTTAACCCCTCGCAAAGCCATTAAAATATCATGAGTCACTTTTGTGTGTATTAAAGTCACTAACTGGGACTCTTGTCTTGTTCCTGTCAAGAAACGAGAATCATCCTCCGTTCAGTTCACACAGCTCGAAACACTGCTTTAAATAAAATGACACCTCTTTCCAAACATTGTAATACAGACAAGAAACTACAATCGACAAAAATGTTTTTACCTCCCAAAATGAAATGTGCTGTATTTCTTTACAAATTCCTGAAGTGAAGCACAGCAGCTGTAAGAATCAACTCAGATATGTGGAAAGATATTCATGCCAATAATGTCTGAAAGGAAATGCTTTTAACAAAAACTACAGATTTTGATTATTCCTATTTATGTCCAGAGATCAAGAATCCACCATGTAGAGTTTATTATGTACAGAGTTTAAGGATCCAGTGACCAATTTCATATTTATTTACTTTAAGACTCAATAAAATGTTCAATTTCAATTCAATTTCAATTTAATTAGCTTATAAAGTGCCAAATCACAACAAAATCTAAATATATATATATATATATATATATATATTCTGTGAACTGTCGGTATCTCAATATTATTAAGAATATATGCAGTTGTATTTTTATTGATTTTATCAACTGAAAAAAAAAGCATATATAGATTCAGGTATAATTGAAAGATTTTGGCAATAAATTTGATCCTGTTTACAGTTAATTTTTGTTATAGTGGTTTTATTCAGGACATCATATACTCAACAAAAATATAAACGCAACACTTTTGGTTTTGCTCCCATTTTGTATGAGATGAACTCAAAGATCTAAAACTTTTTCCACATACACAATATCATCATTTCCCTCAAATATTGTTCACAAACCAGTCTAAATCTGTGATAGTGAGCACTTCTCCTTTGCTGAGATAATCCGTCTCACTCACAGGTGTGCCATATGAAGATGCTGATTAGACACCATGATTAGTGCACAGGTGTGCCTTAGACTGCCCACAATAAAAGGCCACTCTGAAAGGTGCAGTTTTGTTTTATTGGGGGGGGATACCAGTCAGTAACTGGTGTGACCACCATTTGCCTCATGCAGTGCAACACATCTCCTTCGCATCATCCGTGAAGAGAACGCCTCTCCAACGTGCCAAACACAAGCGAATGTGAGCATTTGCCCACTCAAGTCGGTTACGACGACGAACTGGAGTCAGGTCGAGACCCCGATGAGGACGACGAGCATGCAGATGAGCTTCCCTGAGACAGTTTCTGACAGTTTGTGCAGAAATTCTTTGGTTATGCAAACTGATTGTTCCAGCAGCTGTCCGAGTGACTGGTCTCAGACGATCTTGGAGGTGAACATGCTGTATGTGGAGGTCCTGGGCTGGTGAGGTTACACGTGGTCTGCGGTTGTGAGGCTGGTTGGATGTACTGCCAAATTCTCTGAAACGCCTTTGGAGACGGCTTATGGTAGAGAAATGAACATTCAATACACGAGCAATAGCTCTGGTTGACATTCCTGCTGTCAGCATGCCAATTGCACTCTCCCTCAAATCTTGCGACATCTGTGGCATTGTGCTGTGTGATAAAACTGCACCTTTCAGAGTGGCCTTTTATTGTGGGCAGTCTAAGGCACACCTGTGCAATAATCATGGTGTCTAATCAGCATCTTTATATGGCACAACTGTGAGGTGGGATGGATTATCTCAGCAAAGGAGAAGTGCTCACTATCACAGATTTAGACTGGTTTGTGAACAATATTTGAGAGAAATGGTGATATTGTGTATGTGGAAAAAGTTTTAGATCTTTGAGTTCATCTCATACAAAATGGGAGCAAAACCAAAAGTGTTGCATTTATATTTTTGTTGAGTGTATTTATACAAATAAGTGTTCACTATGGTCCATGAAGTATAATAAATATATTAAAAGAAGTGTGACAGTGTATGTTGAACACGAATAAAAGAATGAAGATTATTGAATAACAAGACGCGTACGATTTTTATTTTATCATTGGGCAAAAATGCATCTGTCAGATTTTCACTCTGGATCCAGCCCTGTGATGGGCACAGCTAACAGGAAACTTAACTTCAATTACTGCTCATCTAAACTGAAAAAGTAACTGTGATAATGATGAACTGCTAAAATGTTAGCTGTAGCTACTGCTAACTTTTATTTCACAAATTTAGTTACGGTGCATCCGGAAAGAATTCACAACGCTTCACTTTTTCCACATTTTGTTATGTGGAAAATATTTGTTGTTCTAAAATTGAGTAAATTCATTTTATTCCTCAAAATTCTGCACACACTACCCCATAATGACAATGTGAAAAATGTTTTTGAGATTTTTGCAAATTTATTAAAAAATAATAATAAAAAACTAAGAAATCACATATACATAAGCATTCACAGCCTTTGCCATGAAGCTGTGTCTCAACACACAAATCTGGGTAAGGATACAGAAACATTTCTGCTGCTTTGAAGGTCCCAAAGACAGTGGCACAGTGGCCTCCATCATCCATAAATGGAAGAGGTTTGGATCCACCAAGACTCTTCCGAGCTGGCCACCTGTCTTAATTGAACGATCATGGTGAGAAGGGACTTAGGGAAGTGTCAGAGCGACCAAAAACCTGATGGTCAATCTGTCAGAGCTTCAGCCTTCTTCTGTGAAGAGAGGAGAACCTTTCAGAAGGACATCCATTTCTGCAGCAATCCACCAATCAGGCCTGTATGGTAGAGTGTCCAGACAACCACTCCTTTGTAAAAGGCACATGGCAGCCTGCCCGGAGTTTGCTAAAAGACATCTGATAGACTCTCAGACCATGAGAAACGACGACTCCCTGTGAACAGGACACCAATCAGACTTAGGTAACAGGGCATCTGGAAAGTAATACACAGCACTTTTTTCCACATTGTGTTATGTTACAGCCTTATGCCAAAATGAAGTAATGTAATTCTTTCCTCCTCAAAATTCTACTCACAACATCCCATAATGACAACATGGAAAAAGTTTTTTTTTTTTTTGGCAAATTTATTCAAAATAAAAAACTAACAAGCTCGGTGCACATATTCTTGGGCAGTTTTGCCCATTCCTCTTCCTGCAGCACCTCTTAAGCTCCTTCAGGTTGGATGGGCAGCGTTGGCGCACAGCCATTTTCAGATCTCTCTAGAGATGTTCAATCAGATTCATGTCTGGGTGCTGCTTGGGCCACTCAAGGACATTCAGAGAGTTGTCCTGAAGCCACTACTTTGATATCTTGGCTGTGTGCTTAGGGTCATTGTCCTCCTGAAAGATGAACCGTGGCTCCAGTCTGAGATCAAAAGCACTCTGGAGCAGGTTTTCATCCAGGATGTCTCTGTACATTGCTACATTCATCTTTCCCTCAATCCTGACTAGTCTCCCAGTTCCTGCTGCTGAAAAACATCCCCACAGCATGATGCTGCCACCACCATGCTTCACTGTAGGGATGGTGCCTGGTTTCCTCCAAATGTGACACCTGGCACTCACGCCAAAGCGTTCAATCTTTGACATTAAAAAAATTACATAATTAACAGGAAATAAAAGGGCTGAGTTCCTCTTCTAAAAACTGTAGAGATGTAACATTCTAAACACATATTGGACATTCTGGACACATCTTCTTTCATGTATTGTCATCATATGTCCAGCATTGTGTCATGTAGCCACACCCTCATCTCAGGTCCCACTCGGAAAAGGCCCTCCTCTGAAGGTGGTCTGTGCAGGAGACAGGCGGTGATAATATGGTTGGCAGTCTGCTCAGGCTCCCAGCACCCACACGCTGCACTGTCTGTTATGCCCCACTTCTTCATGGACGCTTCATGAAGCGTCTATGAAGAAGTGGGGCATAACAGGGGCATAAGTGGGGCTTAGGCGCTTCATGAACCGCCTACGCCCCTGTGTGTAGGCGGTTCAGGAGGGTCCATTGCCAGCGAGGTAGGTCTTCTCCTTCAATGCCATCTCCAGGATCCGGGACATAATGGTGTAGATGTGTATGTCCTGCCAACTCCGCCGCCAGCCAGGCTTTAGTTGTCAAATCCTCTGAGATGGACGTGAGCATCTCTTGTGTGGCCTGGTTGTATGGGTGGCGGGACTTGAGTCTGCTTGGAGGTGTTACCATGGTTGTGGTGTCATGGAGGAGGTGCCAATTGTGTTCCTGGGGTTTCCTTGCCAGGGCGAGGGTAGCAGCCTCTCGCCCTTGGCCAGCTGGAGCTATTCCTGCTAGGACTGGCAGGTAGAACATGGGGGTGGGTTTCAGGCAACCAGTTATAATCTGGAGGGCACTGTTAATGGCTGTATCGACCTTCTTAACATGTGGGCTTCTGTTCCAGGTTGGGGCACAGTACTCGGCTACAGAGAATGCAAGAGCTTGTGTGGAGATGTACCTTGGCAGAGGCCCCCCATGTCGTGCCAGCAAGGCGACGGATGAGTGAGACCCTTGCTGTTACTTTGACACTCACTTCCTCCAGATGTTGCTTGTAGGACAGTGTCCTGTCCAAGCGTATGCCCAGATACTTTGGGGCCTGCTGGAACTTCAGGGGTTTGTTGTCCACAGAGATCGCCAGTTTCCTTGTTGCTTCTCTGTTGCAGAGGTGGAATGCTGCTGACACGGTCTTCCCGGTACTGAGCTGCAGGCATCACCTGCGAAGGTAGGCAGCCAGGATCTCCATATCCTGGTTGAGGCCCTCTTCAACTGCCTTCCACGTTGGTTGGTGTAGTATGATGGCTAGATCATCTGCGTAGCCATACCTTCTGGATGTCATCACCGGTAGGTCGAAGATGTAAACATTGAAAAGCATCAGTGAGAGGACACACTCTTGTGGGACCCCGCTTCTCAGCCTTTTGAACCTGCTGCGCTGGCCATCAGTGTTTGTTTGCGGCATATTTTTGGTGATACGTGACTGAAAGTGTCGCATTTGCGGCACTGTTGGCTTGTCATGTTGTCATCGTCCTGCGGCACGCGGGTTCTGACGGACACGCGTCACATTCAGATCACCTGCTGCGTGATCTGATGGTCTATTTCACATGGAGCAACCTGCTGAGGTGCAAGGTGTGCGGCTGCTGCAGCCTGGCTGTGTCCTCTGAGACGTGGCTATCCGGCCCCATGTGATCATGTTTGTAAATACATATCAGCATGTAATGCAAGTGTGCTGGAGGGTGGGGGGGGGGGGGGGGGAGTGCGACACACATGCACACGTGTAATACACATGCACACTCTTGCAAAGCCACACTCGTGGGGGCACTTAGGCAATTTCACTGCCAACTTGAAAGTGATCGTCTGCTCACTATTTTTGTGCTGATAGCGCGAATGGCCACACATTTTCTAAGTGTTCAGCAAGCGGTGTTGGATGTTCATGTGTGACACCTGGAATTTGGCCGACACCTGCTGAGGGGATCGAGGGGTCGAATGGGCTCTCAGAGGGCACTCTGTCTTTTGGTTGCTGGTGTGCACGAATAGTTGTAGAGACAGGTGTATGAGGCGCTAGAGGCAGCTCTGATTTTTCACGAATGGCATGCAATTCATCCTTCATGCGCTAGTCGGCTTCAATTGTGTGTGAAGGGCCCCTGACCAACTTTCTGTAAAAATTATCCATAAAATTCTTCACAGACTGACACCTCCCTACCTAGCTGACCTAATTAAACCCTATGTACCAGCCAGGGGTTTGCGTTCTCAAGGTGCAGGACTACTTTGTGTCCTTAGAGTGAATAAAAAGTCTGCGGGTCTGGAATGATTTCCGTGTGTCAATAAAAAAGTCAGATTCTGTAGAGACTTTCAAGTCCAGAATTAAGATGCACTTATTTTCCCTTTCGTATGGCTAGCATACTGGCGTAGTATGTTACTGTGCTTTTTATTCTTTTAATTCATTTTATTACAAAACAGAGCAGGCTGCGGCCTCAATTTTATCTAAATTCTGGGTCTTTTAGTGAAGCTTAGGGCTAGTGGTCGGCAATCACCTTAGTATTTCTTCTGTTTTTCTTGTTGCTTAATGCTGACAAATTACACTGTATTTGTTGTCTTTCTTCTAGCAGGGTGAAGTCCGGATTGAAAAGATGTTCCCGCTAGCTTGGAGTGTGACCGGAGGACCTTTGTGGCCGGGACGGCGGTGGGATCGAACCCCTGCTCGAACTAAAGACCAGAACTGGTCAGTCAAAGGGGAACTCCCCGTTAGCCAAGCTAGCGAGAACATCTTTTCAATCCGGACTTCACCCTGCTACATACTGATGCTTGATTCTGCTTTATTTTCTTTTCTCTCTGTTTGAGGTGCATCTCCATCCAGAGCTGGGTATGGTATCTGTTCCAGAAACCGTCCTGTGCATCGGCAACATGTTCGTTTTGTGAATTGTTTTTAATTTGTGTCTGTAGCATGGCCTAAGCAGAGGGTCACCACTTTGAGTCTGGTCTGCTTAAGGTTTCTTCTTCAGAGGGAGTTTTTCCTTACTACTGTTGCTCTAGGGGTTGGCAAGGTTAGACCTTACTTGTGTGAAGTGCCATGAGGCAACTTTGTTGTGATTTGGCGCTATATAAATAAATGAAAATGAATTCAGAAACAGAAAAAGAAGACTTTGACTTTAAGAATTTTTTCCAAGGTAAAAATTTGTGGAATTGGAAACTAGTGTTGGCAGAGTTTTGTGCTACAAGCATGCTTCTCTAGTTTGAAAATGTTTCACTCACTGGTCTGATGTTACTGCAACTTGACACTTCTGCAATATCATTTGGACACATTTACTAAAGGTCACTATAATGAAGCTTTTATGGCTGAAAAAAACTGGCCAGCAATCAGCATGTAAACCATGACACGAACATCTAAACAAACCAGAACATCATGAGCTTCACCAAAATCATCTTCATTTTGGGGGTTTAATATTTTCTGACCCTTTTTTGGAACATGCATTAGCTTACTTAAGGAAATACAGCATTTGTGGTAGGAGTGCAGACAAACGAACCAAGCCTGAGGTCTGACGCGCTGTGGCAGCGGCAGTGGTGGGCATAGATAACTGAAAAGTTAGCCTTGATAACCACTTATCCGTGTACATAAAAGTTAACTTTTTACGATGGTAAACCGATAAACCCCTAAAAAATTTAGCAGAAGTTGACAGCTAACCACTAAATTTTAGTATTGACTTGGTACACTGTCGGCTACTGATAACCCAGTTTTGAGTTTAAGCACCACAGGGGTTTCTGATTAAATTCAAAGGCAATCACAAACCCAAAATAAACACACAAAAATCTCTCTCTTAGTCCATGAGCCAGTCATGAATTTTGACCTAATCGGTACCACTTAAGGGGAAGAAATAACACTTAGAATTCAACCTCAGTGTACCATGGCCTACACAAAAATGTATGATAGCCATCCCAGGGTGGTAGCTGTAGCTAGGTAGGGGTCAATGAAGAATTACACAGAGGTCAAACTTTAAAAATGCTCCAATCATGTTGAAAACTATATCACATTATTTGTCTGATCATAATGATTCCAAAAAGGTATAGTTTGGACTATCTATGATGGAATGTTCTGGAGTTATGGGGTAAAAACAGCAAAAATGGGGACAAAGGTCAATTTCAGTTTGTACAAGAGTCAAAAGCTAAAGTTGCTCCCTCTCTCTCTCTCTCTCTCTCTCTCTCTCTCTATACAACTTGCCACAAAGAAGTGTTGCCACAAAGAAAGCAGTTTTCACTCATGAAGACAACAAAACTCTTACCCAATACCAAACTGACCACTACTTGAACTACAAAAACACAACAAATCTATTCCACAACAAAGATTGCGAAACCAACATGAACCATAATACCTATAATTAAAAAAACAAACCCCAAACTCCCATAATGCATTGCAGCACAACAATTGATGGTCTTAGTGACCAAATAAATAAATAATAACATCCCAAACGCAGTCATCGTCAACACGTCATCCGTCACGTCGAGCTTCCCCACCAAAGAAAACCCACGTAAGTTTTGTCTTTACATAAAAATATAGTAATAGGTATCTTTTCATTTAAAAAAAGTAAATATTTGCATGTAGACACTGTCGATTTATGCTATGAATTGCTGCTGAAATGACGCCTGTGCAGTGAAAGCACAGTGAAGAGATTGTCCTCTTCCTTCTGAGCACTCTCAGAAGGAAGAGGACAATCTTCTAGAGTGCCTTAATTGAGAGAGTGGCGTCAACTCAGAACATGGCGCCATTTTGGATCCAACTGCGCTGAACTATGAATGAACCTTTTATGTTTTCAACATTTTTTAAAACATTTAACCACATACAGCAACACATCCAGGTACAGGTAAAATAAATATAAAAATAGTTAAGCTATCAAATTTACAAAAATTTACAATTTATGATGATTTATTTAATTAATTTAAAGCCTGATTTTGCAGCTGCACAGCTGTAACTCCATGTCATACAATGACGTGTGTGACAGTTTTAAAGTTCTCCGTCTCTGGATTATGCTTTATTCTGGACTAATTTGACCCTCAACAAGCTTTTCTTTCTGCAATCATTACCTCCAAGTCCAAGGTAAGCTGTACATTTTCCTCTTTTATTGACTTCGTACTGTAAATTTGCGGACTTTTCTGATCCATTTGTAATTAGCGTGCACTGAAAACTATTATAATATGATGGCAGACAGAGGATTGAAAGTAGAAAATGTGTGTCTGATTTAACAGGTGCATGTCAGGCTTTAGGTCCCAGTCTGAACAATGGTTCGAAAAAAATAAACGGCCGACTTTTAATCACAGAGATGATTTTGGTCCCACTTTCCTCAAATTCGCGAGTGTCAGAGCTGAAGTTTAATTTGTACCACTACACATGCAGACTGCTTGGGGTTTTTAATGGAAATACATTGGAATTGGATGGGATATTTAGCCGATGTGAGCCATATGTATGTAACGGATTAGTTACAGTCAGTAGGCACCGAACATCTACGGGGAATCCTGAATCAGGACGTGCACCTCATTTAACCCTCTGGGGCCTACGCCGTTATATATGACGGCTGAGACCAAGCTTTACTAAATTATAAATAACTTTTTAATGATATGAGATAGTAACTTACTTTTTTGCTGAAAAGTTAACTCTGCGGACTTTTGATCCATCCTTGGCCATCTTTGTACTCCTTATATAAGCTGTGTGATGATGTGCGCAATGTGAGTGTCCAATCAGAATTGGTTCACCATCACATGGTTTTCCAAAATCCAATCAAAGGGCAGATTTACCTCACGTGATAAACCAAAGATCGTTTTCAGGAGTGGTCTTACTAGTTGGCCCGTTTGAATACCCCCCTGTCTCTTCCAATGTGCCCTGCGCCATTACGCACAGCGAAAGTGAAAGCAGATGGAGAGCCTGCATGACAATCTCACATGCTCAAACAAAGAGTGTGTAACTGTCAGGATTGCACCACTAGTTTGCATTTGAATGTTACTGGATTACTCTGTGGCTCTCTCCCTCTGGGGTAAAGCACTCTTTATCATATCAATCAATCAATCAATCAATTTTTTTTTATATAGCGCCAAATCACAACAAACAGTTGCCCCAAGGCGCCTTATATTGTAAGGCAAGGCCATACAATAATTATGTAAAACCCCAACGGTCAAACGACCCCCTGTGAGCAAGCACTTGGCTACAGTGGGAAGGAAAAACTCCCTTTTAACAGGAAGAAACCTCCAGCAGAACCAGGCTCAGGGAGGGGCAGTCTTCTGCTGGGACTGGTTGGGGCTGAGGGAGAGAACCAGGAAAAAGACATGCTGTGGAGGGGAGCAGAGATCGATCACTAATGATTAAATGCAGAGGTGAATAAAAAGAAACAGTGCATCATGGGAACCCCCCAGCAGTCTACGTCTATAGCAGCATAACTAAGGGATGGTTCAGGGTCACCTGATCCAGCCCTAACTATAAGCTTTAGCAAAAAGGAAAGTTTTAAGCCTAATCTTAAAAGTAGAGAGGGTGTCTGTCTCCCTGATCTGAATTGGGAGCTGGTTCCACAGGAGAGGAGCCTGAAAGCTGAAGGCTCTGCCTCCCATTCTACTCTTACAAACCCTAGGAACTACAAGTAAGCCTGCAGTCTGAGAGCGAAGCGCTCTATTGGGGTGATATGGTACTACGAGGTCCCTAAGATAAGATGGGACCTGATTATTCAAAACCTTATAAGTAAGAAGAAGAATTTTAAATTCTATTCTACAATTAACAGGAAGCCAATGAAGAGAGGCCAATATGGGTGAGATATGCTCTCTCCTTCTAGTCCCCGTTAGTACTCTAGCTGCAGCATTTTGAATTAACTGAAGGCTTTTTAGGGAACTTTTAGGACAACCTGATAATAATGAATTACAATAGTCCAGCCTAGAGGAAATAAATGCATGAATTAGTTTTTCAGCATCACTCTGAGACAAGACCTTTCTAATTTTAGAGATATTGCGTAAATGCAAAAAAGCAGTCCTACATATTTGTTTAATATGCGCTTTGAATGACATATCCTGATCAAAAATGACTCCAAGATTTCTCACAGTATTACTAGAGATCAGGGTAATGCCATCCAGAGTAAGGATCTGGTTAGACACCATGTTTCTAAGATTTGTGGGGCCAAGTACAATAACTTCAGTTTTATCTGAGTTTAAAAGCAGGAAATTAGAGGTCATCCATGTCTTTATGTCTGTAAGACAATCCTGCAGTTTAGCTAATTGGTGTGTGTCCTCTGGCTTCATGGATAGATAAAGCTGGGTATCATCTGCGTAACAATGAAAATTTAAGCAATACCGTCTAATAATACTGCCTAAGGGAAGCATGTATAAAGTGAATAAAATTGGTCATAGCACAGAACCTTGTGGAACTCCATAATTAACTTTAGTCTGTGAAGAAGATTCCCCATTTACATGAACAAATTGTAATCTATTAGACAAATATGATTCAAACCACCGCAGCGCAGTGCCTTTAATACCTACGGCATGCTCTAATCTCTGTAATAAAATTTTATGGTCAACAGTATCATAAGCAGCACTGAGGTCTAACAGAACAAGCACAGAGATGAGTCCACTGTCCGAGGCCATAAGAAGATCATTTGTAACCTTCACTAATGCTGTTTCTGTACTATGATGAATTCTAAAACCTGACTGAAACTCTTCAAATAGACCATTCCTCTGCAGATGATCAGTTAGCTGTTTTACAACTACCCTTTCAAGAATTTTTGAGAGAAAAGGAAGGTTGGAGATTGGCCTATAATTAGCTAAGATAGCTGGGTCAAGTGTTGGCTTTTTAAGTAATGGTTTAATTACTGCCACCTTAAAAGCCTGTGGTACATAGCCAACTAACAAAGATAGATTGATCATATTTAAGATCGAAGCATTAAATAATGGTAGGGCTTCCTTGAGCAGCCTGGTAGGAATGGGGTCTAATAGACATGTTGATGGTTTGGATGAAGTAACTAATGAAAATAACTAGTTAAAGTTAATGGAAATACTCAGCTCAATAGAGCTCTGACTCTTTGTCAGCCTGGCTACAGTGCTGAAAAGAAACCTGGGGTTGTTCTTATTTTCTTCAATTAGTGATGAGTAGAAAGATGTCCTAGCTTTACGGAGGGCTTTTTTATAGAGCAACAGACTCTTTTTCCAGGCTAAGTGAAGATCTTCTAAATTAGTGAGACGCCATTTCCTCTCCAACTTACGGGTTATCTGCTTTAAGCTACGAGTTTGTGAGTTATACCACGGAGTCAGGCACTTCTGATTTAAAGCTCTCTTTTTCAGAGGTGCTACAGCATCCAAAGTTGTCTTCAATGAGGATATAAAACTATTGACGAGATACTCTATCTCACTTACAGAGTTTTGGTAGCTACTCTGCACTGTGTTGGTATATGGCATTAGAGAACATAAAGAAGGAATCATATCCTTAAACCTAGTTACAGCGCTTTCTGAAAGACTTCTAGTGTAATGAAACTTATTCCCCACTGCTGGGTTGTCCATCAGAGTAAATGTAAATGTTATTAAGAAATGATCAGACAGAAGGGAGTTTTCAGGGAATACTGTTAAGTCTTCTATTTCCATACCATAAGTCAGAACAAGATCTAAGATATGATTAAAGTGGTGGGTGGACTCATTTACATTTTGAGCAAAGCCAATAGAGTCTAATAATAGATTAAATGCAGTGTTGAGGCTGTCATTCTCAGCATCTGTGTGGATGTTAAAATCGCCCACTATAATTATCTTATCTGAGCTAAGCACTAAGTCAGACAAAAGGTCTGAAAATTCACAGAGAAACTCACAGTAACGACCAGGTGGACGATAGATAATAACAAATAAAACTGGTTTTTGGGACTTCCAATTTGGATGGACAAGACTAAGAGTCAAGCTTTCAAATGAATTAAAGCTCTGTCTGGGTTTTTTGATTAATTAATAAGCTGGAATGGGAGATTGCTGCTAATCATCCGCCTCGGCCCGTGCTACGAGCATTCTGACAGTTAGTGTGACTCGGGGGTGTTGACTCATTTAAACTAACACATTCATCCTGCTGTAACCAGGTTTCTGTAAGGCAGAATAAATCAATATGTTGATCAATTATTAGATCATTTACCAACAGGGACTTAGAAGACAGAGACCTAATGTTTAATAGACCACATTTAACTGTTTTAGTCTGTGGTGCAGTTGAAGGTGCTATATTATTTTTTCTTTTTGAATTTTTATGCTTAAATAGATTTTTGCTGGTTATTGGTGGTCTGGGAGCAGACACCGTCTCTACGGGGATGGGGTAATGAGGGGATGGCAGGGGGAGAGAAGCTGCAGAGAGGTGTGTAAGACTACAACTCTGCTTCCTGGTCCCAACCCTGGATAGTCACGGTTTGGAGAATTTAAGAAAATTGGCCAGATTTCTAGAAATGAGAGCTGCTCCATCCAAAGTGGGATGGATGCCGTCTCTCCTAACAAGACCAGGTTTTCCCCAGAAGCTTTGCCAATTATCTATGAAGCCCACCTCATTTTTTGGACACCACTCAGACAGCCAGCAATTCAAGGAGAACATGCGGCTAAACATGTCACTCCCGGTCCGATTGGGGAGGGGCCCAGAGAAAACTACAGAGTCCGACATTGTTTTTGCAAAGTTACACACCGATTCAATGTTAATTTTAGTGACCTCCGATTGGCGTAACCAGGTGTCATTACTGCCGATGTGAATTACAATCTTACCAAATTTACGCTTAGCCTTAGCCAGTAGTTTCAAATTTCCTTCAATGTCGCCTGCTCTGGCCCCCGGAAGACAATCGACTATGGTTGCTGGTGTCGCTAACTTCACATTTCTCAAAACAGAGTCGCCAATAACCAGAGTTTGATCCTCGGCGGGTGTGTCGTCGAGTGGGGAAAAACGGTTAGAAATGTGAACGGGTTGGTGGTGTACACGGGGCTTCTGTTTAGGACTACGCTTCATCCTCACAGTCACCCAGTCGGCCTGCTTTCCCGGCTGCTCGGGATCTGCCAGAGGGGAACTAACAGCGGCTAAGCTACCTTGGTCCGCACCGACTACAGGGGCCTGGCTAGCTGTAGAATTTTCCACGGTGCGGAGCCGAGTCTCCAATTCGCCCAGCCTGGCCTCCAAAGCTATGAATAAGCTACACTTATTACAAGTACCGTTACTGCTAATGGAGGCCGAGGAATAACTAAACATTTCACACCCAGAGCAGAAAAGTGCGGGAGAGACAGGAGAAGCCGCCATGCTAAATCGGCTAAGAGCTAGTAGCTGCGCTAAGCTAGCGGATTCCTAAAAACACGCAAAGTGAATAATGTGTAAATAATTTAGAGGTGATTCAGCAGAAGGACTGCTTTAGTTAAGGCACGTGAAGATTACACTGGGAAACAAATCGTTATATAGATAACTAGATCAATCTAACTGCGCAGATTAAACAGCTAACAGATACAGCAAAACACCGCTGTGCTCCGGAACAGGAAGTGATACAATACCGCAGTGAGAGCCAACCACTCATCAATGAGGTGAAGGAGAGGGGCTGCTTCTCAGACTGGAGCGTAAATGCAGAGACCATTTTGTATATATTGTTCAAAATGTGCATTTGTGTTTATTGTTTGAACTTTTTTGTTGTACAGTCTTGCACACAAGACCTTAAATTACCTTTATAAAGTGTCAAAACAGTTGTTTATTATATAGTTTGCTGTGTGTTTTGAATAAATGTGTGTGGAAAATTATTTTTCGGTTTACTTTTTCCTTTGTTATTTTTGATTGTAAACCTTTATTTCACTTATAAAACACAACAAAACCATATATTATGAAAGAACAGGTTGTCCTGAAAAAAAAAGACATAAAACTTGATTGTGGGTTGCAGGGAGAGCCATTAACAGCAATAATAAAACATTTATGCCAGGTGAGTGAACTGTCCAAAAAAATGCCCTCGGACCCCAGAGGGTTAATGACTGGGTCAAACTTTTCTGAAATTTTTTTCTGCCAAATGTATTATCAAAATGTAATCAGCGTGCACATTCCAAAAAACTATTATATTGTGGCAGGCATGCAGCCTGAACTCCGAGTCTGAGCACGGTGTGAAAAAAAATAAACGGTCAGGCTTTTAATCAGGGAAACAACTCCGGTCCCACATGCGAGGAGTTTTAATGGAAATACTTTGTGATCGGACGGGGCATTTTATCTGATGTGAGCGAAAAATCCGTTGTACAAAATCTGTTACATACAGGGTTTATTACATGGAAAACAATACAAAAACTTTGGGACTTTTTTGTCCAGTGACTGCAAATATCTGGTTTATAATATCTTGAAACCCTCGTTGTGTCAATCTGTGCCTCCAAATGCAGAACAACCCGGCATTCTCCCGAATAGTGCCGAACGTGTCCCCGCGGTGAACACAGCTTTGGTTTTCATGTCAACCTATAGTCCGTAAATTATACGGATTTTTCCGAGTTTCAGAGTCATATGGACGTACAAATAAAGTCAGATATTCAGGGTTTGGTCTGCAGCGGCTCTGTAATCAACCATTTCTGCAGCGCGACTCCACTTTGAAGCCGTGAACCATTGAAGCAATGCTTCAATTCAGTGACTCGTGGCTCTTTGATTTGCTGCTCTTCAGAAGCGGTAAGTCTGCTTCTTAACCCCTTGCAAAGCCATCAAAATATCATGAGTCACTTTTGTGTGGATTAAAGTCACTGACTGGGACTCTTCTTTTGTTGCTATCAAGAAACGAGAATTGTCCTCCATTCCGTTCACACAGCTCGAAACGCTGCGCAGCCGAGACAGATCCGGTTGGAATAACTTCAAAATAAATTGCCGCTTTAAATAAAATGACATCTCTTTCCAAACGTTGTAATACAGACAAGAAACTACAATAGACTAAAACATGTTTTACTCCCAAAATGAAACATGCTGTATTTCTTTACAAATTCCTGAATTGAAGCACAGCAGCTGTAAGAATCAGCTCAGATATATGGAAAGATATTAATGCCAATAATGTCTGAAAGGAAATGCTTTTGACAAAAACTACAGATTTTGTTTATTCCTATTTATGCCCAGAGATCAAGGATCCACCATGTAGAGTTTATTATGTCCAAAGTTTAAGGATCCAGTGACAATTTCATATTTATTTATTTTAAGACTCAATAAAATGTTCAATTTCAATTCAATTTCAATTTAATCGGTTTATAAAGTGCCAAATCACAACAAAATCTAAATATATTAAAACTATTATTGTATAAATATAAAAACTAATATTGTACACATATCGCAGTTGTGATATGTGTACAATTGTGATGTATTTGTTTTAGTATATTTAGTCATGGACATGATGAATATTGTTGGACTGTTTCTAATTTTGATTGGTATCAATGGAAAATGTCTTCTGTGAACTGTCTGTATCTCAATATTATTAAGAAATAATGCAGTCATATTTTATTGATTTTATCAACTGAAAAAAAAAATCATATAGATTCAGGTATAATTGAAAGATTTTGGCAATAAATTTGATCCTGTTTATAGTCAATTTTTGTTATAGTGTTTTGTTTTTTTTAGGACGTCATATTTAAACAAATAAGTGTTCACTATGGTCTATGAAGTATAATAAATATATTAAAAGAAGTGTGACAGTGTATGTTGCACATGAATAAAAGAATGAAGATTATTGAATAACAAGACGTGTACGATTTTTATTTTATCATTGGGCAAAAATGCATGTCAGATTTTCACTCTGGATCCAGCCCTGCAAGATGGCACCACAAGTCATGTGACCGATTTTTTTCGACTCCTCATGTTGCCACTCTGTCTAATCAGGGCACTCTACTCTCTTCTCACTGACTAACGTTGTATGTCAATGCTGAGTGTTAATGCCTGAATGTGAATTGATTTTGCTGACCCGTGAACATGCCAAACAGTCGCTGGTCTTCCTCGGTGAGCCTGTGATTGTGTGCCTGTGCTTCATGAATCGTTTCAAAGTGGAGCCATAGATCAATCTTTATAACTAAAGATTGCTGCTGCTCATATCAATAAGCCATGGCAGCGGGCGACCTCTCAGTGACAGCCTTTCTGATCAGTCCTGTTGTCTCCCTTCATTCTGTCAGTTTTAATTATCTTTGCCTAACATTTCATTTCATCCACTTCTCATTTTCTCTCAATGATTCCATCCTTTGCACTCATATTCTGCTCACATCTTCATTGTCTAAACATCATTTTTTTTTTCTCTGAATCATCTCATTACAAGCTTTTCTTTTCTTGAAAAACTGGTAATGCTTGAACATTGAAAATTTTGAAGTGGTGCATTTGAAATATTACAGATATGGTTCGTCCCCTTAGGTTCAGCATAATTGTTTTTCTACAACCAGCAGGTCAGTTTGACCACATGACCACCTTTTGTCCAAATTGTGTCCAAATTTGATGCAGATTTAAGTCCCTATCTTGATGATCTATGGTGCCCAGTCAATGCTGCACCACAAGCCCATCTGTGGTGTGTGCATCCAATTTTTTACAGTGCGTAATCTGACCACCTAGTGAAGTACTGGGTGCAAAGGGGTTGGAGTTAATCATCCCAATTAGTCATGAACATGTTTAAATCAAATCTAATCAATTTTATTTATATAGCGCCAAATCACAACAAACAGTTGCCCCTAGGCGCTTTATATTGTAAGGCAAAAGCCATACAATAATTACAGAAAAACCCCAACGGTCAAAACGATCCCCTGTGAGCAAGCACTTGGTGACAGTGGGAAGGAAACACTCCCTTTTAACAGGAAGAAACCTCCAGCAGAACCAGGCTCAGGGAGGGGCAGTCTTCTGCTGGGACTGGTTGGGGCTGAGGGGAGAGAATCAGGAAAAAGACATGCTGTGGAAGACAGCAGAGATCAATCACTAATGATTAATGCAGAGTGGTGCATACAGAACAAAAGAGAAAGAAACACTCAGTGCATCATGGGAACCCCCCAGCAGTCTAAGTCTATAGCAGCATAACTAAGGGATGGTTCAGGGTCACCTGATCGAGCCCTAACTATAAGCTTTAGCAAAAAGGAAAGTTTTAAGCCTAATCTTAAAAGTAGAGAGGGTGTCTGTCTCCCTGATCCGAATTGGGAGCTGGTTCCACGGGAGAGGAGCCTGAAAGCTGAAGGCTCTGCCTCCCATTCTACTCTTAAAAACCCTAGGAACTACAAGTAAGCCTGCAGTCTGAAAGCGAAGCGCTCTATTGGGGTGATATGGTACTATGAGGTCCCTAAGATACGAGGTCTGTGAGAAAAGTATACAACCTTTTTATTTTATGCAAAAAATATATGGAATTGATTCATATGTTTATACATCAGCCAAGCTTGAACCTTCGTGCGCATGCGTGAGTTTTTCCACGCCTGTCGGTTGCGTCATTCACCTGTGGGCAGGCTTTGCGTGAGCACTGGTCCACCCCTCTCGTCGTCGTTTCATTGCAAGGAAATGGCGGAATGATTTGGGCTTTTTTTCCATCAGAATTTTTTCAGAAACTGTTAGAGACAGGCAGCTGGAAACCATTTGAAAAATTTATCTGGCTTTCGGTGAAAATTTTACGGGCTTCACAGAGAATAAGAAGTGTTACTACAGCTTTAAGGACGGCCCACAATGGCGCTCGGCGCATCGCGCTCCAAGCCGCCATCGAGAGGCAGAAACCACCACATAATTTCTAAACGGATCGCTATGTGGAGCCGGGACCGCCGTGTGCAATTTCTCTGGTTATCACAAGAGCTGGACATCAGCCATTTTCCGACAGATTTCACTTTTAACAAGAGATTTTGTCATGGAAAGCTGCGCGGAGGCTTCGCGCGTCACGACGGATTCGCTGATGAAGCGAGACAAAAGGAACACCTCTGTTTCGGAGTGTTTAGAGGACAAGTCCAGCTCTCCACAATTTCTCTTATACTCACTCGACTGGTAAGCACTGAAAGCCGAGATAGGCATGTCCCAACTTGTCCTCTAACACTCCAAAACGGAGGTGTTCTTTGTCTCACTCCATCAGCGAATCCGTCGTGATGCACGAAGCCTCCGCACGTCTTTCCATGACAAAATCTCTTGTTAAAAGTGAAATCTGCCTAAAATTTTCTAAAATTTTCACCGAAAGCCAGATAAATTTTTCGAATGGTTTCCAGCTGCCTGTCTCTAACAGTTTCTGAAAAAATTCTGATGGAAAAAAAGCCCAAATCATTCCGCCATTTCCTCGCAATGAAACAACGACGAGAGGGGTGGAGCAGTGCTCACTCAAAGCCTGCCCACAGGCGAATGACGCAACCGACAGGCGTGGAAAAACTCACGCATGCGCATGAAGGTTCAAGCTTGGCTGACGTAAAAACATATGAATCAAATCCATAGATTTTTTGCATAAAATAAAAGGTTGGATACTTTTCTCACAGACCTCGTAAGATGGGACCTGATTATTCAAAACCTTATAAGTAAGAAGAAGAATTTTAAATTCTATTCTAGAATTAATGTTTGTGTGGCCGCTGAAGAGGAGGTACTGCTGGCCCACCACCACAAGATGGCGCCCTGCTTGAAGTGCGGGCTTCAAGCACGAGAGGGCGTCAGAGCAACCAGGAGTGACAGCTGTCACTCATCATCCGTACCAGCTGTCACTCATCCACTACTCATTACAACCACCATAAGGGCTGGACTGCAACTCCACCTCCCCGCCGAGAAATCAGCTACCATTCAGGTAATTTCTCTGTTGACTCAAACCGTTGAGTGATAATCTGAACTTCTTTTGCAGCCGTTATCCTGTGGTGTTCTGCCTTATCTGTGGGATTGGCGTTTGGTGTGACAGCGACGGCTTCGCCTCACACCCCAAACCAGATAAGTGGTTTAAACAGGAGCTGCACGAGTGTGTGATTGGAGGTGGAGGTTCTCCCTCCTTTACTGAACACTGACTGTGGGATTACTGAGTGTGCGAACTCACACTCATCAGGACTGTCTCTGTTTTCTGCCAGCAGTACCGGGTGTGACTGCTGAAGACAGTGGCCACCTGGGGCGCAGGGCTTGGCGGCTCCGGTGTTCTTCAGCTCCGTTGGTGGTGGAAGCTGTGTAGGGATCCAGCTCTTCTCACGCCAGGCGTCTTCTATCGTCGAGCCTGCCCACACGTCACCTGGTGTATGATTGACAGTCCACCATATTGTTATTGTCTGTACGTCGTTTTGCGATTCACAACATTAAATTGTTACTTTTGGCTTATCCATTGTCCGTTCATTAACGCCCCCTGTTGTGGGTCCGTGTCACGTCACTTTCACAACAGGATTTCTCGGCCAGCGTCATGGATCCCGAGGGGCGTCAACCATCGCTTGAACAGCCAATGGAAGAGCGAGGTGCACAGGCGCCAGCAGGAGGCGTGTTGGGTGAGCTGCAGCACATCTTAACCGCCTTTACTGCTTGGTTGGACTTAGTTACCGAGCAGAGCAGTGTTCTCAATCGTAGGATAGAGGCTCTCACCACCCAGAAGCGCATGCTCAGGGCGCTGCTGCAGCACCTCCACCTGCTGACCGTGTGCAAGAAACAGACATTCCGCTGGTCGTTCAACGAACCCCCCCACCGTCCCCTGAAGCATACATAAGCCCACCGGAGCCATACGGAGGCTGTGTGGAGATGTGCGCGGACTTCTTGATGCAGTGCTCGCTCGTCTTTTCACAGCGTCCCATCATGTACGCGTCAGACGCTAGCCGGGTGGCTTATGTTATAAATTTGCTTCGAGGAGAGGCACGCGCCTGGGCTACGGCGCTTTGGGAGCAGAATTCACGGCTCCTAACGGTTTATACTGAGTTTGTGAGGGAGTTCCGACAGGTGTTCGACCACCCTCATAGAGGCAAGACCGCTTCAAGTGTGCTGCTGTCGATACGGCAGGGGCGTCGGAGCGCAGCGAAGTATGCAGTCGACTTCCGCATCACGGCAGCGCGAGCCGGCTGGAATGCTGTTGCGCTCCGCGCCGCCTTTGTAAACGGACTGTCTCTGGTCCTTAAGGAGCACCTGGTGGCGAAGGACGAGCCGCGGGATTTAGATGGGCTTATCGACCTGGTTATACGGTTAGACAACCGATTAACGGAACACCGACGGCAGCGAGACGAGGGGCGTGGTCAGGAACAAGCCGTCCCTCTTCCTCCCGGGTCTGAAAGGGAGCCGACTTCCCCACGATCCACTGCCAGGGCTCTCCACGTGACAACAGCTCCCCCTGCTGACGTTGCTATGGAAATGAGCAGGGCCAAAAAACGATCAGATCAGAGGCAAAGGAGGCTGATCCGTGGAGAGTGTTTTCTCTGCAGCTCTACTGAGCACACACAGAGAGAATGCCCCAAACGGTCAAAACAGCAGCACTCGTCCTTAGAGACTGGGCTAAGGGTGGGTCACAACACCCACGTGGGGAAACCCCGACGATCTGCACGAATCCCAGTCACGATCCTGTGTGGGGATCTAACCCTTCACGCCCCAGCACTGGTGGACACGGGGTCGGAGGGGAATCTGCTGGATAGCAGATGGGCAAAGGAGATTGGGCTCCCTCTAGTGGCCTTACCGTCACCATTGTCGGTGCGGGCACTAGATGGCACCCTTCTTCCACTAATCACACACCAGACTCAGCCAGTGACATTGGTGGTGTCTGGGAATCACAGGGAGGAGATTGTGTTTTATGTAACACCTTCTACCTCCCGAGTGATTTGGGGTTTTCCATGGGTGTTAAAACACAATCCCCGGATTGATTGGCCGTCTGGGGTTGTGGTTCAGTGGAGCGAAACCTGCCACCGGGAGTGTTTAGGATCCTCGGTTCCACCTGGTGTGACAGCTAAGGAGGAGGTTTTAGTCCACCCCAATCTGGCGGCAGTGCCGGCTGAGTACCACGACCTTGCTGACGTCTTCAGCAAGGATCTGGCACTCACGCTGCCCCCGCACCGTCCGTACGATTGTGCCATTGATTTGATACCGGGCGCTGAGTGCCCGTCCAGCAGGCTGTACAACCTCTCACGTCCGGAACGCGAATCAATGGAGACCTACATCCAGGACTCGTTAGCTGCCGGGTTGATCCGGAACTCCACCTCCCCGATGGGTGCTGGTTTCTTTTTTGTGGGCAAGAAGGACGGCGGACTCCGTCCATGCATTGATTACAGAGGGCTGAACGAGATCATGGTTCGCAACCGATACCCGTTACCTCTGTTGGATTCAGTGTTCACGCCCCTGCATGGAGCCCAAATTTTCACGAAATTGGATCTTAGGAATGCTTATCACCTGGTTCGGATCCGGGAGGGAGACGAGTGGAAGACGGCATTTAACACCCCGTTAGGTCACTTTGAGTACCTCGTCTTGCCGTTCGGCCTCACCAATGCGCCCGCGACGTTCCAAGCATTGGTTAATGATGTCTTGCGGGACTTCCTGCATCGGTTTGTCTTCGTATATCTAGACGATATACTCATCTTTTCTCCGGATCCTGAGACCCATGTCAAGCATGTACGTCAGGTCCTACAGCGGTTGTTGGAGAACCGGCTGTTTGTGAAGGGCGAGAAGTGTGAGTTCCACCACACTTCTTTGTCCTTCTTGGGGTTCATCATCTCCTCCAACTCCGTCGCCCCTGATCCGGCCAAGGTTGCGGCGGTGAGAGATTGGCCCCAACCAACGAACCGTAGGAAACTACAACAGTTCCTTGGTTTTGCAAATTTCTACCGGAGGTTCATCAAGGGCTACAGTCAGGTAGTTAGCCCCCTGACAGCCCTGACCTCCACAAAAGTCCCCTTCACCTGGTCGGATCGGTGCGAAGCCGCGTTTAGGGAGTTGAAACGCCGGTTCTCGACTGCACCGATTTTGGTGCAGCCCGATCCCAAGCGCCAGTTTGTTGTTGAAGTGGATGCCTCTGACTCAGGGATAGGAGCCGTGCTATCCCAGAGCGGGGAGTCCGACAAGGTTCTCCATCCATGTGCCTACTTTTCCTGCAGGTTGACCCCAGCTGAACGGAACTATGACGTCGGCAATCGGGAACTTCTTGCGGTGAAGGAGGCTCTTGAGGAGTGGAGACACCTGTTGGAGGGAGCATCGGTACCATTTATGGTTTTCACGGACCATCAGAACCTGGAGTACATCCGGACCGCGAAGCGTCTGAACCCCAGGCAAGCCCGCTGGTCGCTGTTCTTCGGGCGTTTTGACTTCCGGATCACCTACCGCCCCGGGACAAAGAACCAACGATCTGACGCCCTGTCCTGGGTGCACGAAGAGGAGGTGAAGACCGAGCTGTCAGACCCCCCTGAAACCATCATCCCCGAGTCCACTGTCGTGGCCGCCCTTACCTGGGACGTGGAGAAGACCGTCCGGGAGGCCCTGACACGGAGCCCGGACCCGGGGACCGGTCCGAAGAACAAACTGTACATCCCACCAGAGCCCAGGGCTGCGGTCCTTGACTTCTGTCATGGTTCCAAGCTCTCCTGTCACCCAGGGGTGCGAAGGACCGTGGCAGTGGTCCGGCAGCGCTTCTGGTGGGTGTCTATGGAAGCCGACGTGCGGGAGTATGTCCAGGCCTGCACCACCTGTGCCAGGGGCAAAGCCGACCACCACAAGGCCCAAGGCCTCCTCCAGCCTCTGCCTGTGCCTCGTCGCCCCTGGTCTCATATCGGCCTGGACTTTGTCACGGGCCTCCCGCCGTCCCAGGGAAACACCACCATCTTAACGATAGTGGACCGGTTCTCCAAGGCGGCCCACTTCGTGGCCCTCCCGAAGCTCCCGACGGCCCAGGAGACTGCAGACCTCCTGGTCCACCACGTCGTGCGTCTGCATGGGATTCCATCAGACATTGTCTCGGATCGTGGTCCTCAGTTCTCCTCCCAGGTCTGGCGGAGTTTCTGTAGGGAACTGGGGGCCACCGTCAGTCTCTCGTCTGGGTACCACCCCCAGACGAACGGGCAGGCAGAGCGGACTAACCAGGAACTGGAGCAGGCCCTCCGTTGCGTGACCTCCGCGCACCCGACGGCCTGGAGTGACCATCTGGCCTGGATCGAGTACGCTCATAACAGCCAAGTCTCGTCTGCCACCGGCATCTCCCCATTTGAAGTGTGTTTGGGGTACCAGCCCCCATTGTTCCCGCTAGTGGAGGGAGAGGTCAGGGTGCCCTCGGTCCAGGCCCATCTGAGAAGGTGCCGTCGGGTGTGGCATACCGCCCGCTCTGCCCTGTTCAAAGCCCGGATGAGGGCCAAAAACCATGCAGACCTGCCGGCGTGCACCGGCCCCTGCGTATCAGCCTGGGCAGGAGGTTTGGCTTTCCACAAAGGACATTCCCCTGCAAGTGGAATCCCAAAAGTTGAAGGACAGATACATTGGACCTTTCCCCATCCTCAAATCCTCAGTCCAGCCGCAGTGAAGCTGAAGCTGCCAGCTTCACTGCGGATCCACCCGGTTTTCCATGTGTCACACATCAAACCTCACCACGTTTCGCCCCTCTGTACCCCCGGACTGACGCTGCCTCCTGCCCGGATCATCGACGGGGAGTCGGCTTGGACCGTGCGCCGGCTCCTGGATGTCCGTCGGAAGGGCCGGGGGTTCCAGTATTTGGTGGACTGGGAGGGGTATGGACCCGAAGAACGCTCCTGGGTGAAGAGGAGCTTCATCTTGGACCCGGCCCTGCTGGCCGACTTCTACCGGCGGCACCCGGACAAGCCTGGTCGGGCGCCAGGAGGCGCCCGTTGAGGGGGGGGTCCTGTTGTGTGGGCCGCTGAAGAGGAGGTACTGCTGGCCCACCACCACAAGATGGCGCCCTGCTTGAAGTGCGGGCTTCAAGCACGAGAGGGCGTCGGAGCAACCAGGAGTGACAGCTGTCACTCATCATCCGTACCAGCTGTCACTCATCCACTACTCATTACCACCACAAGGGCCGGACTGCAACTCCACCTCCCCGCTGAGAAATCAGCTACTATTCAGGTAATTTCTCTGTTGACTCAAACCGTTGAGTGATAATCTGAACTTCTTTTGCAGCCGTTATCCTGTGGTGTTCTGCCTTATCTGTGGGATTGGCGTTTGGTGTGACAGCGACGGCTTCGCCTCACACCCCAAACCAGATAAGTGGTTTAAACAGGAGCTGCACAAGTGTGTGATTGGAGGTGGAGGTTCTCCCTCCTTTACTGAACACTGACTGTGGGATTACTGAGTGTGCGAACTCACACTCATCAGGACTGTCTCTGTTTTCTGCCAGCAGTACCGGGTCTGACTGCTGAAGACAGCGGCCACCTGGGGCGCAGGGCTTGGTGGCTCCGGTGTTCTTCAGCTCCGTTGGTGGTGGAAGCTGTGTGGGGATCCAGCTCTTCTCTCGCCAGGCGTCTTCTATCGTCGAGCCTGCCCACACGTCACCTGGTGTATGATTGACAGTCCACCATATTGTTATTGTCTGTACGTTGTTGTGCGATTCACAACATTAAATTGTTACTTTTGGCTTATCCATTGTCCGTTCATTAACGCCCCCTGTTGTGGGTCCGTGTCACGTCACTTTCACAACAATTAACAGGAAGCCAATGAAGAGAGGCCAATATGGGTGAGATATGCTCTCTCCTTCTAGTCCCTGTCAGTACTCTAGCTGCAGCATTTTGAATTAACTGAAGGCTTTTTAGGGAACTTTTAGGACAACCTGATAATAATGAATTACAATAGTACAGCCTAGAGGAAATAAATGCATGAATTAGTTTTTTAGCATCACTCTGAGACAAGACCTTTCTAATTTTAGAGATATTGCGTAAATGCAAAAAAGCAGTCCTACATATTTGCTTAATATGCGCATTGAAGGACATATCCTGATAAAAAATGACTCCAAGATTTCTCACAGTATTACTAGAGGTCAGGGTAATGCCATCCAGAGTAAGGATCTGGTTAGACACCATGTTTCTAAGATTTGTGGGACCAAGTACAATAACTTCAGTTTTATCTGAATTTAAAAGCAGGAAATTAGAGGTCATCCATGTCTTTATGTCTGTAAGACATTCCTGCAGTGTAACTAATTGGTGTGTGTCCTCTGGCTTCATGGATAGATAAAGCTGGGTATCATCTGCGTAACAATGAAAATTTAAGCAATGCTTTCTAATAATACTGCCTAGGGGAAGCATGTATAAAGTGAATAAAATTGGTCCTAGCACAGAACCTTGTGGAACTCCATAATTAACCTTAGTCTGTGAAGAAGACTCCCCATCAGTAACACAACATGTAAATCGTTGTAGGACACACCAAAAGTTCATGATATTAAAACTGGTTATGTTGGGAAGGTGTCGTAGCACGGACCCACAACAGGGGGCGCAAATGAACGGACAATGAGTAAGCCAAAAGGTAACAATTTAATGTTGTGATATTACACAACGAAACGTGTCTTAATATTCACAGTCAATAAACACCAGGTGACGTGTGGGCAGGCTCGAAGATAGAAGACGCCCGACGAGAGAGAAGCCGCGTCCCACACGGCCTCCACCACCAACGGCCTGAAGAACACCGGAGCCGCCAAGTCCCGAGTCCCCAGGTGGCCTCTGTCTTCGGCTGTCGACCCTGGTACTGCTGGCAGAAAACAGAAAGATGATGTGTGAGTGTGAGTCCGCACACTCAGTAATTAACAGTCCAAACACAGTTGGGAGGAAGCACCTCCACCTCCAACCTAGGAACACACTAGCAGCTCCTGGAACCACTTATCTGGATGGAGTGAGAGGCGAAGACGTCGCTTCTCTCACTGACCGCCAACCCAGTTGAAAGGGCACCACAGGACAACGGCTGCAAACAGATCAGACGTAAGTCACAGTTTAAATTCAGCAGAGAAATTACCTTAGTACTGGTAGTCGATTTCTCGGCGGGGAGGTGGAGTTGCAGTCCGGCTTATATGGTGGTGTAGATGAGTGACAGCTGGAGTAATGAGTGACAGCTGTCACTTCCTCTGGGTCTGGCGCCCTCTCGTGCTTGGAGCCCGCACTCCAAGCAGGGCGCCCTCTGGTGGTAGTGGACCAGCAGTACCTCCTCTTCAGCGGCCCACACAACAGGTTAAAAGGTGCATGAGATACATTTGCATAAATAACATATGTACTGTTTAAAAGTTAAGTTACATACGAGGGCTGTCCGTAAAGTATAGGTCCTTTTTATTTTTTTCAAAAACTATATGGATTTCATTCATATGTTTATACGTCAGACATGCTTGCACCCTCGTGCGCATGCGTGAGTTTTTCCATGCCTGTCGGTGACGTCATTCACCTGTGAGCACTCCTTGTGGGAGGAGTCGTCCAGCCCCTCGTCGGAATTCCTTTGTCTGAGAAGTTGCTGAGAGACTGGCGCTTTGTTTGATCAAAATTTTTTCTAAACCTGTGAGACACATCGAAGTGGACATGGTTCGAAAAATTAAGCTGGTTTTCAGTGAAAATTTTAACAGCTGATGAGAGATTTTGAGGTGATTCTGTCGCTTTAAGGACTTTTCACGGTGTGAGACGTCGCGCTGCGCTCTCAGGCAGCGTCATCAGCCTGTTTCAAGCTTAAAACCTCCACATTTCAGGCTTTATTGATCCAGGACGTCGTGAGAGAACAGAGAAGTTTCAGAAGAAGTGGGTTTCAGCATTTTATCCGGATATTCCACTGTTAAAGGAGATTTTTTTAATGAAAGACGTGCGGACCCGTCCGCACGTCGGGATGCAGCCGACGCGGCGTGGCGGCACAGGAAAAACACCT